>NC_045155.1:24915891-24920891 GCF_900700415.2 Clupea harengus
ACAGACACACACACACACCTTAGTCCAGGAGCCAGCGAGGCTCCAGAGCATGGAAAGGCAGTGCAGCAACTGGGCGGAGTTAAACTGGTTGAGGGCGGAGTCAGTGTTCATCTCCTCCTGTTGTTCCAGCATCGATGTCAGAGTCCGATCACCTTCACAACGCTCGACCTCACCTACAACACACACACACACACACACACACACACACACACACACACACACACACACACACACTGTAGTATCCATGATTTCACCCATCGAGTGCTTCTCATCTTTCACATCCATCTCTTCCTTCTTCTGCAGCCAAAAGACCAAGGGCTGACGACACCATCTGCAACTTCTTATCAGACATATTCTCTATTAGAAGTAGATATATTATGAAACCGAGTGAGAGTGGTGTAAAAAGCAGAGGCAGGGCATATGTGTTAGGTGAAGTCTTTATGGTGTGTTCAAGAGCAGAGTGTATGTGCTAGTTGGTCGTAGGCTGAAGTCTTTATGGTGTCTTTTTGGGCCAGACACAGGGTTGGGTTGGTGAGTCACTGGCTTAAGACTGTTATAAGAGCTGTTTCAATACTGTGGTGAGTCTCTGGCTGAACACTGTTATAAGAGCTGTTTCAGTACTTTGGTGAGGTCAGAGTGTGTGTGTGTGTGTGTGACATTAAAGCACTCTTAAATAGAGAACTGTTATAAGAGCTGTTTCAGTACTGTGGTGTGGTGAGTCTCTGGCTTAAGACTGTTATAAGAGCTGTTTCAATACTGTGGTGAGGTCAGAAACCTGCTTGAAATGTGTCAAAATGGCTGCTTGTGTCACACAGAGGCCTCAGAGTTCTCTATTTAAGAGTGCTTTAATGTCACACTCACACACAAACACACACACACACAGAGTTCTCTATCTAAGAGTGCTTTAATGTCACACTCACACACAAACACACACAGAGTTCTCTATCTAAGAGTGATTTAATGTCACACTCACACACACACACACACAGAGTTCTCTATCTAAGAGTGAGTTAATGTCACACTCACACACACACACACACACACACACACACACACACACACACACACACACACACACACAGAGTTCTCTATCTAAGAGTGATTTAATGTCACACTCACACACACACAGAGTTCTCTATCTAAGAGTGAGTTAATGTCACACTCACACACACACACACACACACACACACACACACACACACACACACACACACACACACAGAGTTCTCTATCTAAGAGTGATTTAATGTCACACTCACACACACACACACACACACACACACACACACACAGAGTTCTCTATCTAAGAGTGATTTAATGTCACACTCACACACACACACACACACACACACACACACACACACACACACACACACACACTGTAGTATCCATGATTTCACCCATCGAGTGCTTCTCATCTTTCACATCCATCTCTTCCTTCTTCTGCAGCCAAGAGACCAAGGGCTGACGACACCATCTGCAACTTCTTATCAGACATATTCTCTATTAGAAGTAGATATATTATGAAACCGAGTGAGAGTGGTGTAAAAAGCAGAGGCAGGGCATATGTGTTAGGTGAAGTCTTTATGGTGTCTTTTTGGGCCAGACACAGGGTTGGGTTGGTGAGTCACTGGCTTAAGACTGTTATAAGAGCTGTTTCAATACTGTGGTGAGTCTCTGGCTGAACACTGTTATAAGAGCTGTTTCAGTACTGTGGTGAGGTCAGAGTGTGTGTGTGTGTGTGTGTGTGTGACATTAAAGCACTCTTAAATAGAGAACTGTTATAAGAGCTGTTTCAGTACTGTGGTGTGGTGAGTCTCTGGCTTAAGACTGTTATAAGAGCTGTTTCAATACTGTGGTGAGGTCAGAAACCTGCTTGAAATGTGTCAAAATGGCTGCTTGTGTCACACAGAGGCCTCAGAGTTCTCTATTTAAGAGTGCTTTAATGTCACACTCACACACAAACACACACAGAGTTCTCTATCTAAGAGTGATTTAATGTCACACTCACACACACACACACACACACACAGAGTTCTCTATCTAAGAGTGAGTTAATGTCACACTCACACACACACACACACACACACACACACACACACACACACACACACACACACACACACACACACACACACACACACACACACACACACACACAGAGTTCTCTATCTAAGAGTGATTTAATGTCACACTCACACACACACACACACACACACACACACAGTTCTCTATCTAAGAGTGATTTAATGTCACACACACACACACACACACACACACACACACACACACACACACACACAGAGTTCTCTATCTAAGAGTGCTTTAATGTCACACTCACACACACACACACACACACACACAGAGTTCTCTATCTAAGAGTGCTTTAATGTCACACACACACACACACACACACACACACACACACACACACTCACACACACACACACAGATTTCTCTATCTAAGAGTGCTTTAATGGCAGCTGTTCATAGTGACTTTGGGAATAGCAGTGAGCCATTAACTATCAGCATTCATTCATGATCTATTTCCTCTGAGTTAGTTTAGTACTGAGAGAGGATCAGCATTCATTCGTTCATGATCTATTTCCTCTGGATTTAGTACTGAGAGAGGATTATGGCAAATTTAGTTCTACTGTGTTAGGAAGGGTTAAAATAGTTTTTACAAACATGATCATCTATTTTCTCTCTCTCCATTTGTTTCTCTGTTCCTCATTTTCTGTCTCTCCTCCCCCTTTCTCTCTCCTCCCCCTTTCTCTCTCTCTCTCTCTCTCTGTACAGTCATTTCTGCCAGTTGGGATGTTGTTGACTGCTACATGTTGCTACAGCAACCAGGCTCCATGAAATCACTCAGAGTGTGTGTGTGTGTGTCTGTGAATGTGATGTAGCGTGAGTGTGAGTTAGAGTGTGTGTGTGTGTGTGTGTGTGTGTGTGTGTGTGTGTGTGTGTCTGTGTGTGTGTGTGTGTGTGTGTGTGTGTGTGTGTGTGTGTGTGTGTGAGGAAGCTCACTGGGATGGAGTGACAGATCATGAAAGGCTGCATAATGTATTCACCTGGGGGGTGTGTGTGTGTGTGTGTGAGTGTGTGTGTGTGTGTGTGTGTGAGTGTGTGTGTGTGTGTGTGAGCATAATGTATTCACCTGGGGTGAAAGAAAAAAATAAACACTCAAATCCGGCAGAATCCTGTTTCTGCTACTCTCTCTCCTTCTTTCACACACTCTCTCCCTCTCACACACACACACACACACACACAGAGATAGGCTCTCTCTCTCTCTCTCTCTCTCTCTCTCTCTCTCTCACACACACACACACAGATTCTCTCTCTCTCTCTCTCTCTCACACACACACAGATTCTCTCTCTCTCTCACACACACACAGATTCTCTCTCCCTCTCGCTCTCCCTCCCTCCCTCTCTCTCTCTCACACAGATTCTCTCTCTCTCTCACACACACACACACACACACACACACACACACACACACACACACACACACACACTGCTGAGCAACAGGGCTGTCAACAGAAGAATCGTTCCTGAAATCAGAGAGAAAACATCAAGGGCAAAAGACATGACACAGAGATGGAAGGAGAGAGAAAGAGAGAGAGAAAGACAGAATGAGAAAGAGAATGAGAAAGAGAGATAGAGAGAGAGAAAGAGAGACAGAATGAGAAAGAAAGAGAGAAAGAGAATGAGAACGAGAGATAGAGAGACAGTTGGAGAAAGAGGGAGGGGGAGCGACTGACAACACCAGTGGGCATAACGCTAACAGGCTTAGCAGCAGAAATAGGGCACCGCACACAGGCACACACACACACACACACACACACACACACACACACAGATGATCCACAGCAGAGAGGAGAGTGTGAGGTCACCCCAACCTCTGCATCTCACTAACACACACACACACACACACACACACACACACACACACACACACACACACAGCTCTAAAACCCTCTCAAACTGCAGGATTTACTGCTAAATATAGAGTCCCACTGACCCTGTTTCTGCAAGACTCGGCCACCAATGCAGAAAAAGCTACACACACACACACACTATGACATGCAGAGAGAGAGAGAGAGAGAAGAATCTGCCAGCACTGCGGAAGGAGCTTCTCTCACACACACACACACACACACACACACACACACACACACACACACACACACACACACACGTTGCTATACTGTGGCTGTAAGGTGGTATGGTCTTATGGGGTCTGTGACAGTGGTCTGTATGTGACTGTGAAGCGACTGCAGCCCTTCCCTCAGCAACTGAGAGGAGATGAGGGCAGAGCAGCAGCAGCTTGTCTGCAGAGGGCGGCCAGACGCTCCTCAGCACCCCCTCTGGTCATGCAGTGGAACTGCAGTAGCTGTTGCTGGGTATATGAGTATGATTTCCTGACTGTGCCCAGATCTCCTCTCTGTCTCTGTCTCTCTCTCTCTCTGTCTGTGTGTCTGTGTGTCTCTCTGTGTCTCTCTGTCTCTCTCTTTGTCTCTCTCTCTGTCCCTCAGTTCAAATCAAGAGTGGTTTGATTGGTGTGGCCATTAGTGTAGAGCAGGGGTCTTCAACCTTTTTCAGCCCAAGGACCCCTTGGCTGAGAGAGACGCTGAGCAGGGACCCCCACCCCCGCCGCCCCAAATTTGGGCCTGATATTCATATAATTTATTTGGAACTGTCAGTCACACACAAACACTCCCCTACACATGTTTGAACAGAATTACAAATCATCTGTGACACACAACTAATTTCAATTTATTCTGTTTATTTTTGACATTTGTTCTCCCTTACAGTTAGTCGTCACTCTATATTCAATTAGGGAGGGACAACGAATTGAGTAGCTTGAGAAGCTTAAGTATGGATGAAATATCTCATACCTAGTGAGAGATCTGACGTTTGAGAATTCATGATTCATGTCTTTGGCAACGACATTCTCCCTATGAAGCATGCAGTGCGTCATACATGGCTCTTGCACCGTC
>NC_045155.1:24928391-24945891 GCF_900700415.2 Clupea harengus
TGTGTGTGTGTGTGTGTGACAGACATAGATAATGTAGCACATGTGTGTGTGTGTGTGTGTGTGTATGTGTGGGACAGACATAGATGATGTAGCACATGTGTGTGTGTGTGTGTGTGTGTGTGTGTGCGACAGACATAGATGATGTAGCATGTGTGTGTGTGTGTGTGTGTGTGTGTGTGTGTGTGAGTGTGTGTGACACTTGTTGGTGGGTTAGGTTTCCTGAATAAGCAACACTGAACAATCGATAGCATGGAGTTTGACCTTTCCTTCCCTAATCCAGCATCTAGCACACACACACACACACACACGTACACCAACAATCACACACATACACACTCACACAGTCATGCATGAAAACCTTCTCACACATACAGTCATGCATCAAAACCTTCTTCACACATACACACACAAACACACACACTGATTCACATGATGCACAAACACACTACCACTCTAAAGAGTAACACACACACACACACACACACACACAGACTGACCTACATTGGCCTCGGCAAGCAGCAGATAGGCGGGTACCAGCTGTACGGCGTTGGGTCCGTGCGTTTCCATGGCGATACGGAGGCAGAGCCGGGCGGCAGGAAGAGCCTCTTGACAACGCCCCTCAAACAGCCAACGTCTAGCCTCCTCCTCAGACATGGAGATGAGCTGCTCCTGCACACACACACACACACACACACACACACACACACACACACACACACACACACACACACACACACACACACACACACACACACACACACACACACACACACACACACACACACACACACACACACACCTTACCAAAGGCAAGCGAACGCAACACCTATGCGTATTAAGGTTCTCATTGACTAAATGTAGGTAAGTGGCTTTCTGATGAAGTAAAAGCATTTCTGACGCACTGTGTGAAGAGTGCAAAGTGTCGCTGCTCAGAGATTGAAAACGGCGTCCCCTAAAACTGAGCCAATTACACACACACACACACACACACACACACACACACACACACACACACACACACACACACACACACTGATCCACATGATGCACAAACACACTACCACTCTACAGAGTAAAACACACACACACGTTCAGGCAGTGTGCAAAGTGTTGAAAACGGCATCCCCTAAAACTAAGCCAATTACACACACACACACACACACACACACACTGATCCACATGATGCACAAACACACCACTCTACAGAGTAACACACACACACACACACACACACACACACACACACACACGTTCAGGCAGTGTGCCAAGTGTTGAAAATGGCATCCCCTAAAACTGAGCTAATCACATGGCGCCAAAGGCAGAGAGTGAGTGTCTGCACAGAGGGAAGACCTTCATGAAGCCAGCTGTGTCAAGAGTATCTCCTGAAAGGTTCTAAAGCTCTGACACGAACATAGGAGGATCTCCTGTAAGGTTCTAAAGCTGTGTCAGGAACCAAGTGGCTTGCCGGTTGTGAAAGGCACCGTGAGTATTCACCAGGTTACTGCAAACAGCCCAGGCAAGATCTTGCATAGAGATGTGTCCTGCTTTTGCCATCGAATGGGACTCACCTGTGAATGGAACTCACCTGTGGATGGAACTCACCTGTGAATGGGACTCACCTGTGGATGGACCTTACCTGTGAATGGAACTTACCTGTGAATGGGACTCATCCTCTGAATGGGACTCACCTGTGGATGGACCTTACCTGTGAATGGAACTTACCTGTGAATGGGACTAATCCTCTGAGTAAGACTTTCATGCTGAAACAGCAGCACCCTCCACCACCCTTTCTGAGCCTGATATCATGGTTGGAAAGATGGTTATAGTGTCTTGTGACAATGGGCCATTTTGTCGGGCAAGCAGTGAAGATCGACGGTGGAGAACTGGAGGCGTCCTGTAGGCAACAGTCTGGCAGACAAAATGAGTGATGAGATCTAAGTGATATCTACTGTGCTTGGCAACAGTCTGGCAGACAGAATGCCTTGAAAGAATGCCTCAGATTCTAAGTGATATCTACTGCGCTCAGCAGATCTGAAAACTTATCTCAGAACCAACATCTGCCAGACACTGTGTTCTTCACCCTGTGCACAAACAATGAAAACTCGAGTTTCGTCTCGATGTTCTCTTGTTGCATAATGTACAGAAGTATGGAGATGGATGAGCTTTCCATTGACCAGGTTTTAGCCTTTCTTACGGCCAATGACCTTCCGAAATCTGGCTTCCTTATACAAAATATATCTCCCAATTCCTGAGTAGCACACAGACAGAACGTTCCATCATACGCCTTAAACGATTAAAAGCTCTTCTGCAAGGGGCACGGATCGAAAGAGAGCAGTAAACATCGATTTGGATGAGGTGGAAACTAAACACAACCTAATTAGGACAGTTGCAGTCTAGACATGGCTGACTTCAGTGTCCAAACAGGTTGTGTTCAGTACTCTATCAGGGTCTAGACATGGCTGACTTCAGTGTCCAAACAGGTTGTGTTCAGTACTCTATCAGGGTCTAAACATGGCTTACTTCAGTGAAACAGGTTGTGTTCAGTACTCTATCATGGTCTATGGCTGACTTCAGTGTACACACAGGTTGTTTTCAGTACTCTATCAGGGACAGGAAGGTGTGTGTGTGTAAATAGAACACCCACTGTTCCACTGACGCTGATCATTTGCACCCATCGTCAGGAAAGGCAAGCCCCGCCCCTGAGTGCGACATCCAGATCATGAACCCTATATGACCTTTGAACCTGTCCAACATCCAGATCATGAATCCTACATGACCTTTCAACCTGTCCAACATCCAGATCATGAATCCTAAATGCCCTTTCAACCTGTCCAACCAATGTCTCTAAAAATGATGTGAAAGAAATGTCTTACACAACGAATGGCCAGTTCCAGTGCAGTTTCAGTGGAAAGATTCGAGATTGCGCCCCTCAAACTCTGCCTGAATCATTTTTTTATGTTAATTAGATGGTTTCTCACATATAAGGCCTGATTTCTAACCAATGCTTCCTTATCTTGCTGTCTGTCGTGTTTTTGTTGAAGTGTGAGTACCTGAGCCTTGACTGATGAACCTGTGTTAAGGTGTGCTGTAGCTATGTTTAGGTGTGTGTTTAGGTGTGCTGTAGCTGTGTTGAGGTGTGTGTTTGTGTGTGCGTGTGTGTGTGTGTGTTGAGGTGTGTGTATGTGTTGAGGTGTGTGTGTGTGTGTTGAAGTGTGTGTGTGTGTGTGTGTGTGTGTGTGTTGAAGTGTGTGTGTGTGTGCGTGTTGAGGTGTGTGTGTTGAGGTGTGCGTGTTGAGGAGTGTGTGTGTGTGTTGAGGTGTGTGTGTGTGTGTGTGTGTGTGTGTGTTGAGGTGAGTGTACCTGAGCCTTGCGTATCTCTGCGCGGTGGTGGTCTCTCTCTGTCTGGAGATTGTGAAAGGGGTGTGTGTGTGTGTGTGTGTGTGTGTGTTGAGGTGTGTGTGTGTGTGTGTGTGTGTGTGTGTACCTGAGCCTTGCGTATCTCTGCGTGGTGGTGGTCTCTCTCTGTCTGGAGATTGTGAAAGGGTGTGTGTGTGTGTGTGTGTGTACCTGAGCCTTGCGTATCTCTGCGCGGTGGTGGTCTCTCTCTGTCTGGAGATTGTGAAAGGGGTGTGTGTGTGTGTGTGTGTACCTGAGCCTTGCGTATCTCTGCGCGGTGGTGGTCTCTCTCTGTCTGGAGATTGTGAAAGGGGTGTGTGTGTGTGTGTGTGTGTGTGTGTGTGTGTGTGTGTGTGTGTGTGTGTGTGTGTGTGTGTGTGTGTGTGTGTGTGTACCTGAGCCTTGCGTATCTCTGCGCGGTGGTGGTCTCTCTCTGTCTGGAGATTGTGAAAGGGGGTGGGCGTTCGAACGGGCACCAGCATCTGGCACACCCTGTTATGGATACTCAGCCAATCAGCTTCTTGATGGGCAATGTCACTGTGGAGCGCACAGCGTACGATTGGTCACATCTCAATCAAACCGTTCCCTACCCAGTTAATCAGTACACTGTAAATATGCTCTTGACCTCTGAACTTTAGGGTCACTGGTGTCTCAGTGATGTTCCACATGCTTCCAGCCACATGTCAGGTGACCAGCTGGACTCTGCTCTGTTCGCCTCTGCCCCCATTCTCTCTGCCAACATGTTCAGGTGCTTATGCCCTCATTCTCTCTGCCAACATGTTCAGGTGCTTATGCCCTCATTCTCTCTGCCAACATGTTCAGGTGCTTATGCCCTCATTCTCTCTGCCAACATGTTCAGGTGCTTATGCCCTCATTCTCTCTGCCAACATGTTCAGGTGCTTATGCCCTCATTCTCTCTGCCAACATGTTCAGGTGCTTATGCCCTCATTCTCTCTGCCAACATGTTCAGGTGCTTATGCCCTCATTCTCTCTGCCAACATGTTCAGGTGCTTATGCCCTCATTCTCTCTGCCAACATGTTCAGGTGCGTCAGTACAGTAGTCTGTTCACCTCTCCCCTCATTCTCTCTGCCAACATGTCCAGGTGCTTGACTACAGTAGAGATGCCCCCATGCAGTCTGCATAATGCCAAGGACTGCTGGGGCACCAATGCACTTTGAAGCACTGGCAAGATGAGCCCAGGGTGACAGTACCCGCTTCTCATAGGCCAAGACCAACCCTCAACCCAGCCAATAGGATCCGCGTGTTGTTGATGATGTCAGCCACCCAGTCTGTAACATCTGCGCAGCCATGTCTGGTAACTCGAGCGAGCGCACAGCCTACCTACGCTAAAGTCCTTTAATTAGCGCTCTGCAGTTTCTCCCAAACAGTGTGTCTGGGGTTAGATTGTGAAAGGGGTGTGTGTGTGTGTGTGTGTGTGTGTGTGTGTGTGTGTGTGTGTGTGTGTGTGTCTGGGGTTCGTGTGCCTCTCGTGCTGAGGCTGGGGGGGTTTTACTGTCTGTGGCTGGAATGCGTGGACAGGAACCACATCACACGGAGACCGTGAGGACCTGAGGTGTGTGTGTGTGTGTGTGTGTGTGTGTCTGTGTGTGTGTCTGTGTGTGTGTGTCTGTGTGTGTGTGTGTGTGTGTGTGTGTGTGTGTGAGGACCTGGTCACGAGAGAGAGGGGCTGTGGACAGGAACCACATCACACGGAGACCGTGAGGACCTGAGGTGTGTGCGTGTGTGTGTGTGTGTGTGACCGTGAGGACCTGGTCACGAGACAGAGTGGCTGTGGACAGGAACCACATCACACGGAGACCGTGAGGACCTGAGGTGTGTGTGTGTGTGTGTGTGTGTGTGTGTGTGTGTATGTGAGGACCTGGTCACGAGAGAGAGAGCGGCTGTGGACAGGAACCACATCACACGGAGACCGTGAGGACCTGAGGTGTGTGTGTGTGTGTGTGGACCTAGTCACGAGAGAGAGCGGCTGTGGGCCGGACACGCCACGCACGAGCTGTGTTAACAGCTGGAGACCGTTGGGAGGCATATGAGACCGGCTTGGCAGAGAGACATATAGTTTCTATCTCTCTCTCTCTTTCTTTCTTCTCTCTCTCTCTCTTTCTTTCTTTCTTTCTTTCTTTCTGTCTCTCTCACACACACACACACACACACACACACACAGAGCAACTCCCTGAGGAAAGCTGTGCTTGGTGACTCAGCTAACCAGTGGCCTCTGGGGGGATGTGCACAGAAGAGGCGTTCAGAAGCAGCGAGAGAAGAGAGAAGAGAGAAGAATGCACAGAGACCATACTCAGCTCACTGTTACCCAGCCCACAGAGACATCATTACTGGGAGCCTCTGTCGCAGGACGGAGACGCACAAAAGCACAAGACGGCCTTTTAAAAAGCGACTAAAGACAACAGAACACATTGTGTACGTAGCAATTAGGCCTTTTGCGAGACACTGATGATGTGACCTCATAAGGCAAATCATTTAAGAACAGCATTGTCTAGTTTTTTTCTTCCAAGACACGGAAATCCAAATTGTAGTTAGCAAATGTGTTGACATTCATCGGGTATAACAGTTACACATATATGCCTTTTTTCCTAGGGAATGAAAGCTACACAAAAATAGACTGCTGGGGAAGTTGAGTCTTCAGTCTCAGCATAAATTGGTTTCCAGCTGTCTGAACCCGCTCAACCTCACCCTCTCCCCTCCACACTCAAGACGCGCATTATCACGCATCATGTGACACTTCCTGGAGTGAGGTGAAGCGCTACTGCCCTCTTGTGTCTGTCACTAGGAACTACCTGGAGGGAATAAACGATTTAACGATCCCCAACTGCGAAACGTCTGATTTTACAATCCACACAGTATGTTGTTTTTCTCCTGCCAGAAACGGATACTGTTTCTTAACCAAGGACATATGGTCAAGGTAGAAGGGTAGGAGAAATAGTAATGGCCCCTAACAAATTCAACCTGAAAATGCGTGTTGAACTAAAGAACATGGTCTTTTCATAGTATTATTTCATATTACTATTATTCAGCAACAATGACAACACTTGAAAGTCTAGACATTTTTTATCACCTAGATTTTTCTGAACAAAACGGAATAACGTTATGATCACCATAACGCCTAATTACATATCAAGATCTGAACATGGGGTGTGTAAATAACGGGGCACATTGTTAGGTCAATATTCAACTAGGTTGAGTTATTGATATCAATGGTGAATCATGAGGGCGGGAATAGGGAACACTCAATCAGCCCCCTTTTTATCAGCCATAGGGAACACGTTTCAGTTCAACTCAAGATGCCAATCGTAATCTGAACACCCACTGCCACTGAAATATGTTGAGTTGATTGAGTAAAGACTTTTTAAAATTTATAACCATTTATTTCTTGACCATCAATTATTTATCCGAGGGGGCGGAACTATATAGAACACTAGCTACGATAGCTAGCCAACTTAGATGCCGAATTTGGCACAAGGATATGTAGCTCTACCTAACATTCAAACAAGACCTAGAGCTTCCATGACAAGCTGAACTAGCTATCTATATGTCCTATCCTACTTTCATAGTTTAGGTAACCAACTCACCAGTAGAAAGTCACACCGCACTTTGTGCATTGAAGATAGGCGGGTTTGTGACATAATTCGCATAACTTCTTCCCTCCTTTAGGGTTAGCCAGTGGATTTACTGCAGCTGACATTTTCACACTATTATTTAGACGAGCTTTCCACGCGTACGAAGATATATTGTGTTGACAAACTCACTTCACGTTAGCATGACAACTTCTGGAGTCCAGCTTGGACGACGTTAATGTGTTTCTATGGAAACGACCCCTGAACTTCTCAAACATCTCACTATTTTGTCAAAAGAAATGCGTGTTTGTCTCCGGATCAAGCCGTCAACAGAAAAACACAAAGACGTTATCTTTTAGTATTTATTTCAAGTGACATTTATCGACAAAAAAAAGCTATATAAGGCGCCTACTAAAAAGTCGACTGACTAGCGTTTACATTATGTTGATGGCTGATCGCCATCTAGCGGTTTGCCTGGTGAAGTAATGACACCAACGTCTCTTATCTACTTTTCATCCTGTTGTTTTACCTCAGGTCACTGCTATTTCCCTACGTTTTTCAGAAGGACCTCTCTATCAACGACTTCTAATGGTATTCTCTTCTGGTATTTTTCTCTCTCTTCACCCTGCACCCTTTTTGTTTTCTTTCTCTTCCCATTCCGCATTTCCCATCGTATAAAATACAGCTCCACGAGGTAACAGACCTAGAAGGGTGGAAGTTTATGTTTGCATTTATCAGAGGCTTAAATCCAAAGCGCTTAGGTTACGGATATACGGTTTCATTAGCATGTGTACTCCCCTAGAGTATTGCACCCATGACTCCATGTTAGCACCTTGCTAGTGGAGGAGCTAGAAACAGACCGATGGTCACTCTCTCACTGGTCAGTGAGGTCGCCATAAGTTACTTTTTGCTGGTTATCTTGTCCCTGGTGACACACACAGACGTCCCACCTCAATTCACACCAGTGTGAAAGGTCTGCTGAGCCTAAGACTCTCTCTCTCACACGTACACACACACGCAGGCCCTCACACATACGTGCAGATGGACACGGACGTACACTCTCCTTTCCTCAACCATGGCCTTAATGTAGTGTGTGTCTGTAGTGTGTGTGTGTGTGTGTGTGTGTGTGTGTGTGTTTGTGTAGTGGCTTTAATAGATGTAATAGATTTGGTTTCCATTGTTTGAATCACCTAAAGTCCTTAATAACATGAGTGGTCATTTCAGACCTCATGCAGTTCAATAAAGACCTTCACTACACAGCCAGACACTACCTGTAGCCTCTAAAGGGGCAATATGTGTATTTGTACTGTATGTCACTGTCAAAACATACAAATCTATTCAAGCCTGAAGCCATGATTGATTTCGTGAGGTGCAGCAGTCGTGTGTATTGAACACAGATAGTGTGTGTGAGTGTGTGTCAGACACGCCTCGAGCATTTCTTCACATATTTTTGGAATGCAAATTGCACCCAATCACCTCAAGCTAAATAAGATGCATAGCTTTCATTAGATGCATTAGAAGCCCTGTATTTAAATGTTTACAACGCAAATGATATACTGCACCTTAGATGAAGGCAGACTATCGTAGCTTTAAGAAAGACTCACATTGGCCCTAGTCTCCACTGAGTGAAAGGCAGACCATCCAAACTTTAATAAAGACTTGCGTACAAGACTTGTGCACCTTTAAGACATTTTAGTACATTATTGGGTTTTATTGCATTTTGACAAATATTATTTCATCATTGGAAGTTATTACCTTATCTGTAAATCTGACATTATTGGGTTCAACAACTTGTATTGGTCTTCTTCCACATGAAGAGGAAGGCAGGCCATCTGAGCTTTAATAAAGACTGGCGTCTCTTCCTCTCCCACTCTAGTGTGTGTGTGTGTGTGTGTGTGTGTGTGTGTGTGTGGGCAGGCCATTCCTCGGAGCAGGGTGGCAGAACGCTCCATCACTCCAGTGACAGAATGAGGTCCTGCGTATCACACACACACACGCTAACTAAACCTCCTGCACGCATGCTCACACACACGCTAACTAAATCTCCGGCATGCATGCACGCTCACACACACACACACACACACACACACACACACACACACACACACAATAGACCCTCACACTTAATATATGCACAGAAAGTAAACTTTTAATCTGCACACACTTAGAAAACTAATCTTAGTATGCAGGAACATACACATGAACCAAACCAATTTTACTAACTGCTATCAGAGCAGCGGTATCCCTATTCAACAATCTCTTAAAGACTCAACTCTTCCAAGAGCTCCTCCTTTGCTAACACCTCTAAACTCTTCCAAGAGCAGCTCCTTTGCTAACACAAGAGCTCCTCCTTTGCTAACACCTCTAAACTCTTCCAAGAGCAGCTCCTTTGCTAACACCTCTAAACTCTTCCAAGAGGACCTCCTTTGCTAACACCTCTAAACTCTTCCAAGAGCACCTCCTTTGCTAACACAAGAGCTCCTCCTTTGCTAACACCTCTAAACTCTTCCAAGAGCAGCTCCTTTGCTAACACCTCTAAACTCTTCCAAGAGCACCTCCTTTGCTAACACAAGAGCACCTCCTTTGCTAACACCTCTAAACTCTTCCAAGAGCACCTCCTTTGCTAACACCTCTAACACCCTGACATGCATTTAGTGAGCTCTTCTGTACCTGATCTCCTTGCACTTTGCCCTTTAGAGTGGAGTTAGCCCTCACTGCTGACTCGAAGGTCTCCTGACCTACTGAAGCCTGATTGTTGTTGCTTTGGAGAAATGCACCTGGAAAATGAGTCATTCATTAGCAAGCACAAATGCACAGAAAATCGAAAAACTTCAGAAAAAGCATAAGCACACACACACACACACACACACACACACACACACACACACACACACAAATACAAACTATACTCCTGACTGCATGTAAATGAATAGAAGGGAACTGAATTGGAAACTCCTGATTCACCAGAACACAGGCCTCAGCTGTCTTCCTTCTCTCTTCCTCTCATGTGTCCCCTGCCACACTTCAGCTCTGCTGCCCCCTACTGGCACACAAGGGAACCATGTATTTAAAGTGCTTAAAGTAACACTATGCAACAATTTGACACTTTTTGAGATATGGTTTTATAAGCAAGTAGTTTTGGTACCATCCTCAAATTCATTTTGATAGCATATGGTCATGTGAAGGACAGATAAACACCTGTGTCTTCCCCACTAGCCATCCAGGATATGCCCTATGTAGTTCTGTGTACCGGGCTGGAACCCCCTGCAAAAATGGAAGAAAAGCTTTCACAGCATGACATTGCCAGCTATATTGCCAAAACACACCAGTTAGTGTGCTGGCAAGCTTCTATCAGTGTCAGCTGGGCTGTTGGTGGTGTTTGCAAGGTTTTTGCATGCCTTTTCGGTGGTTAGCTTACTAGTTTTGGAACAGAACTCCATATTGCTGATTTAAATACACACACTCAGTTGCACAGACACACACACACACACACACAGTTGCACAGACACACACACACACACTCAGTTGCACAGACACAGACACACACAGACACACTCAGTTGCACAGACACATACACACACACACACACACACACACACACACTCAGTTGCACAGACACATACACAGACACAGACGCAGACACACAAGCAAACAAGACATGCTAGTTGTCAGTGACCTCTGACCTGACCCAGACAGGTGTCTAAGAGTGGATCGACACAGGAAGCTGCGTTTTTAAGGCCCCGTTCGAAAACTCTTAAAAGTAAGATAGTTGTCTTACTACCTTGGTGTCTCGTCAAGGCAGGTGTCTTGCGCGAGATATTTCTACGGGTATCTAAAAAAAAACCTGTTGTTTTCGAACATTCTTTTAAGATAGCGTGTATGATAACATGTGACGTTGGTATGCTGAAAGAACGTTAGGCTATCTGACGTAGGCTAACGAAAGTTGGCTGACTGATGCCTCGCAAATCACATCAACCATTATTGCTGGTTGCAATAACGATGTTATCGGATAGTGCAGTGTCTATTTCTCGGTAACTTTTGAAAAATCTAAGCGAGAAAACGCCGAAAGATGTACATTTACATACAAAACACGAACGTCAGCAGAGTTTGGTCCTCAATCTTTGTTTACAATTTGCAGTTGCCGGAGGGACTTGGTAAACAGATTTATGGGTAATAGGCAGCATCAAGGCTGCATCTATGCTACCCTAAAAAATGACCGTTACGCTGCGTTTTTAAGGTATCTTTTAAACCCGGAAGAGACAGATTAACGGATTTCGAACAGTCCTTCCTTCTCTTGTTTAAGAGAGGGAAGGTAGTAAGACAGCATTTTAAGAGTTTTCGAACAGAGCCTAAGAGTGGATCGACACAGGAAGCACTTGTGAGCACTGGCAGACCCGTCAGCAGGGCTTTCTGTTGGGCTTGTGTCCAGTCAACCAACCACACTTACCCAGTTACTCCACCGCTGGTCTACAGTCAACCACTCTTACCCAGTTACTCCACCGCTGGTCTACAGTCAACCACTCTTACCCAGTTACTCCACCGCTGGTCTAGTCAACCACTCTTACCCAGTTACTCCACCGCTGGTCCCCAGTCAACCACTCTTACCCAGTTACTCCACCGCTGGTCCCCAGTCAACCACTCTTACCCAGTTACTCCACCGCTGGTCAACCACTCTTACCCAGTTACTCCACCGCTGGTCAACCACTCTTACCCAGTTACTCCACCGCTGGTCTACAGTCCAACCAACTGGGTGTTCTAAAGAAGTCAGAACTGAACATTTCACACACACACACACACACCTCACACCCCTGGGGCGTCAGAACTGAACACACACACACACACACACACACCTCACACCCCTGGGGCGTCAGAACTGAACACACACAGCTCACACCGCTGGGGCGTCATAACTGAACACACACAGCTCACACCCCTGGGGCGTCAGAACTGAACACACACACACACACACACACACACACTTCACACCTGGGGCGTCAGAACTGAACACAAACACACACACACAAACACACACACACACACAGCTCACACCCCTGGGGCGGCCACTCCACCTGGGCACTAGGTGTGTTCTGTTTGGCAGGTGTGGTACGTACCTGGGCCCAGTCTGTTCTTCCAATCCTCCTCGTCCCGCGCTCTCGCTCTCACTCGGGGGAGATTATCTCTCTGGCAGACCCGATGACAGCTGGAGTGGCTTTTTTTTTGTTTTGTTATTTTGTTGGATATAACTTTTGTTGTTGTAAATAAATTACTTTTCTTAGTCGACCTCTCATGTTGTCTCCCATTTTCTTTGAGCCGGGCTGTGAAACCCCTCCATCTTAGAGGCCGCTGTGTGTGTGTGTGTGTGTGTGTGTGTGTGTGTGTGTGTCTCAGAGGAGTTTCACAGCCCGGAGGACCAACCCTATCTTAGAGGCTGCTGTGTGTGTGTGTGTGTGTGTGTGTGTGTCTCAGGGTCGGTCCTCGGATGCATCCTGAGTGTGTAGTGACACATGGAGATCTCCATGTTGAGTCATGACAAATCGAGACTAGTCAGAGCAAAGACCCTAGGCTGTGCGTGTGTGCGTGTGTGTGTGCGTGTGTGTGTGTGTGTGTGTCTCAGGGTCGGTCCTCGGATGCATCCTGAGTGTGTAGTGACACATGGAGATCTCCATGTTGAGTCATGACAAATCGAGACTAGTCAGAGCAAAGACCCTAGGCTGTGCGTGTGTGTGTGTGTGTGTGTGTGTGTGTGTGTGTGTGTGTGTGTGTGTGTGTGTGTGTGTGTGTGTGTGTGTGTGTAGTTACTACTGAAGTTATACAAACGGCAAAGACCAACATGAACTGGAAGCAAGATGGTATTTTCTGAGGAGTTCAGTTTGGAAGACGTGAAAAAAAAATATCTGATAATTTTTACAAATGGTTTATTCACTCATACATGAAACATACACACTCAATGTTATCTTTAAAATACCTTACATTACATTCAGTTCTAGTCTAGTGCGGCCTTCACATCATCTCCTGCTGGTACTGTATCCATGATAACATCGGAATGAACAGGTGCTTGAAATGGATGTGTGAACTAACCCAGACAACAGACACCCACCCCCCCGTCTTTCACACACACACACACACTGTCTCTCTCTAACCACTCTCACACACACACACACTGTCAAGATGACAACCCCTCTCTCCCTCACACACACACACATTATCTCAGACGACACAGAATTAAATGATTTCTGTGAATTAATAGATATTTAGGCGAAGTCAAGTTGTGGCCACATACTAACGGAAACATATGGCAGAACACACACAGTATCAGCTGGAGAGTCAAGAGGCCCATCGTAACACACACACACACACACACACACACACACACACACACCAGATGGCGATGAAGAATGATGTCATCATTGCCGAGTCTCTTAGAGACACTCACCTCAGCTACCTAATTCCCCCACACCCACAGTACATGACTACACTTCCCATAAGCCACCTGTGACTGACTAAAGACTAATGACCCTTTATCTGTCTGATGAGGCCCATTCTTCCTAGTATGAACTATGAACTATGAACTCTCCCAGTATCTACCTCCTCATCCCCCACCCCCTAGGCCAGACGGCCCTCAGCCTGCGGCTATCTAATCCCCTTGCAATGAACACAATACACACACACACACACACACACACACACACACACACACACACACACACACACACACAGCCTTAATACACAACACACTGTTGTAATACTACTGGGACTGATTGTAAATCAGCATTTCTGAGATTATACTGTGGAGCATCACACACACACCCACACACACACTCAGGGTTGACGTGAGGATCACCAATGTCACACAGTATGGAATGGCCCTTAGAGACTCTGTGCTCTATCATAACCATGGCCAGTGTTGGAGCGTGAGTGTGAGCGTGTGCGTGTGTGTTTACGGTTTGGCAGGTTCAGCTTGTGTGGTTCAAACAGTAAACCTGGTGTGGGCTAGGAGACCAGCAGGTCAGAAACACGAGTGTAGGCTGTGTACACGCTGTGGGATTGGGTCTGAGTTGGGCTGTGCTTGCGGAAACTGCATTAGCCGAGCCAAAATGGCTGACGTTAATGTAGCTGAACCGTAATGGCTGAAGTTAATGTAGCTGAACCGTAATGGCTGAAGTTAATGTCCATTCCAAGGCACTGTGTGGACAAAGGCACGTGGCCATCTAAGGCACAGAGTTATGAAGAACAATTACAAAGAGTTAAAAACACACATTAAAATCTGCTCTCGCTATCAGAGACTACAGGCTAAACATACAGTACATACAATGAGATGGACAGTAGTCACTGAAATGTTTCTGTTACTCTCACACACACACACACACACACACACACACACACACACACACACACACAGGTAAGCATCCATACATACACACACACACACACACACACACACACACACACATCGGTAAGCATCCACACACACACACACACAAAAACACACATCAGTAAGGATCCACACACACACACACAGCGGGAAGCATCCACACACACACACACACACATAGGTAAGCATCCACACACACACACACACACAGAGCCTGCAGTGAGGTTAGGGGACACACGATGAATAGATGAGTGTAGAGTTAAACACACACACAGCCTGCAGTGAGGTTAGGGGACACACGATGAATAGATATGAGTGTAGAGTTAAACACACACACACACACACACACACACACACACAGCCTGCAGTGAGGTTAGGGGACACACGATGAATAGATATGAGTGTAGAGTTAAACACACACACACACACACACACACACACACACACACACACACACACACACACACACACACACACACACACACACACAGCCTGCAGTGAGGTTAGGGGACACACGATGAATAGATATGAGTGTAGAGTTAAACACACTAACATTAATTAAAATGAAGAGCTAAGAGTGGGAGCCCACAGTACTCTATACTTCAATCTCTAAAGATGTCTGGGTCACCAAGGGTTACCAGCGCAGGGTCATCGCCACCTCAGACAGACAGGAAGTCACACCTGTGTGTGTGTGTGTGTGTGTGTGTGTGTGTGTGACGACCAGTGTGTGTGAGGACCAGTCTGGACTGGATGCTAAGCCACAGAGCTAGTCAAGCTAACCGCGCGGCTCTAACCCTGGTGATGTCACATCCTGTGGTGGAGTTCTGGGTGCTCGTCTCTGAGACCAATGAGAATCCTGCAGTGAGGTGCAGCCTGGATTGTTCAGTTTGGTGTTCCCATGGAAACAGGGGTGTGAGGGTGCTCATCGCTCTCCTGTCACCATGGATACAGATTAGAAATCAGACCCTCCAAAAGGAACCGAGGGATAAGAACTAAAAACCTTCTACTAAACCTACAGCTTTCACACACAGACACACACACACACACACCACCCGGTGGTCCAACCCCACAGAATCCCACTGCCCTGTTTGGTGAGTGTTGCTCTGAAGCTGGTGGGTAAACCTGATATTTACAGGGATACACTTTCCAGTCATAACTAAGTGTTCTTAGTGTGTGTGTGTGTGTGTGTGGCGAGACAAGCATAATGAAATGCTGGCCATGTCTAATCTAATCTCACCGTTCTTTTACACCTTGTGCTTTCATTCAGTCTTCCTACAGTCCTCTCTTCATGGGCATTCAGTGTCCATGTAACGGAGTGTCAAATGGGTTTGTTACATGATTGTGTGTGTGTGTGTGTGTGTGTGTGTGTGTGTGTGTGTGTGTGTGTGTGTGTGTGTGTGCACTCGTGTCACTAAGTAAGAGTAAATCACTCTTGTTTACAGTTTGTTTGTTCGTTTGTTTGTTCGTTCGTTCGTAGCTGTCATCCGATTAACTTATCTTCCAGTTCTTCAGCGAATGGTGACGCGTTTGGGCCAGGTGGGTTAAAGGTGAGAGGTCAGAGTTCACCAGGTTGTGCACCACTTTGAGGGCCTACACGGTGTCCTCCTTGATCTCGAGGGCGGTGAGGGGCGTGGCTGCGTTGGGCTCCGCCTCCTTCTCCTTGCTGGCGTTGTGGGCATTGGCCTCCTGGTCCACGGCGCGCCGCTCCTCCTCGCGCTTCTCCTTGTCCAGCATGTGGTAGTTGAAGCCCATGGCCACGAACAGATACACGCTCGACACCACCAGGATGGCACCGCACGCCTGGTACGTGTACCGGTAGTTCTTGTAGACGTCCTTCAGCTTACCTGGAGGAGGAGGAGGAGGACACACACACACACACACACACACACACACTAAAATGTCAGGAATCTAAGAATATGCAGTCATTGGATTGGTCTTTCACAAACTTGCAGTACACATACACACACACACATAGAGTACACTACAGAGAACTGCATTACACAAAAGTATTCCAGGAATTCTTTGCTCTTCTACTGCCCCCCCCCCCCCCCACACACACACACACACACACACACACACACACACACTCTCCCTTACCTAGTAGCGGTGGTCCCAGCAGCACCGGTCCACACTCCACGATGGTGACGAGTCCGACGGCGCTGGAGAACCGCTGCGACCCGACCAGGTCGCTGAGGGTCTCGAAGAGGACGGAGCTGAGCCAGCCGAAGGCGATGCCGAAGAACACGGCGTAGATGGCGAAGCCCAGGTAGTCCTTGGACAGCGGCGCCAGCAGGTGGCACACGCCGTTGTACATGACCGAGGCGGCAAAGAAGTACTGGATCCGCGGGCGCACCCACCGCGTGTTGGCCAACAGGCCCATGGACGGGCGCGCGATCATGTCCGTGAACGCCAGGATGGACAGCAGGAAGGCCGCCTTCTCCTTGGAGATGCCTTCGTCCTTGGCGTAGTTGCTGAGGAAGATGAGGGGGGAGAAGAGGCCGAAGAACATGATGACGTTTCCGCTGAGGTAGAGCAGGAAGCCGCGGTGCTTGAAGAGCGACAGGTCCAGGAAGCCGTTGATGACCTGCAGCACCGTCCGCTTCTGCTTCTTCTTCTCCGTGCCGGACTCGTTCAGCTCCACCTGGGGATCACACACACACACACACACACACATCAGAACCATCTCTACTTGCTAAAACTGACAGCACGACTAGCAGCAGTCACACCAAACATCTGGGCTATTCTGACCAGTCACACCAAACATCTGGACTATTCTGACCAGTCACACCAAACATCTGGGCTCTTCCGTCACACCCGGCAGCGCTGCTCTAGACGTGCTTGCCATGATCACAAGCATGAAAGGTTTTACACACGCAGTGGAATCATCCAGATCTTAAACTTTCTCACAAGATAATTCCTAACTGCAGAACACTTTAACTCATCTGGTTTGAAATCCTGCCAGGAATCGGGACTAGGTCTATCTAGTGGGCTAGGCTAGGTCTGTCTAGTGGGCTAGGCTAGGTCTGTCTAGTGGGCTAGGCTAGGTCTGCCTAGTGGGCTAGGCTAGGTCTGCCTAGTGAGCTAGGCAAGGTCGGTCCAGTGGGCTAGGCTAGGTCTGTCTAGTGGGCTAGGCAAGGTCTGTTC
>NC_045155.1:24950891-24955891 GCF_900700415.2 Clupea harengus
AAAGGCGCACACGCAAGGCGCGCCGTACCATAGGAAACAATGCATTTGCTAGCGTCCCGTTTAAAAAAAAAAAAAAAACACATGCATGTTCATACACACAAGCAAGCACGCACACCCTCTCTTCCTCTTTTCTCGTCTGGTAGATTCTCTCCATTCCTTCCTTTCTCTGCCAGGTGTCATATTCTCCCTCTCTCTTTTTCTCTCTCCTCATCTTCATCTCTCTCTCCTCCTCTCCCCCATTTCTCCCTTTCTCTCCTCCATCTCTCTATCTCCCCCTCCATCCTGTGTTCTGCCTCTTAAGATGTTTAATTCAGACTCTGTGATACTGCAGCACGTTTTCCACTTATTCCAGTTCATCCAGAAAAAAAATAAGAGTCATCTCCCTCCCTCTCCTCTCCTCGTCTCTCTCTCTCCCTCTGTGTGTGTGTGTGTGTGTGTGTGTGTGTGTGTGTGTGTGTGTGTGTGTGTGTTCACATTCAGACCAGCTGGTGTTTCTGTCTCTTCCTTCTTCTCTTAATCACTGTCTATTACGCAACCTCTCCATCCCACATGCTCATATGTGTGCACACACACACACACACACACACACTCTCTCTCACCCTAACCAGATCTTTTAATAACCACAAACTCCAGCTCAAATATCACACATATACATGTGTGTGTGTCTCTCTCTGGCGTGTGTCTCTCTGGCGTGTGTGTGTGTGTGTGTGTGTGTGTGTATGTGTGTATGTCTCTGGCGTGCCCTTGCCTGCCCTGAGCTCTGATTGGCAGTGGGTTAGACAGTGCACAGCGCTGCTTTGAGGAAGTAGAGTTGTGTGATGAATTGTTTGTTGATGACTGTGGTCCTTGGGAACGTTGCTAGCCGTCAGGTAAAACACAGACACACCCACACACACACCCACACACAACTCTACTTCTACTTCATCACACAACTCTACTTCTGGCTAACCAGGCATGAAAACGGGTCAGGGGTGAAAAAGGTGAGAAGGATATTACCCCTCTAGGGGGGTCCGGGGGCATGCTCCCCCGTAAGAAAATGTTTAATATTCCATATTTTAAAGCATCAATCTGATGCATTTTGAGAGGCTTTTTTTGCCAACCTGGGGAGAGCTGGAGAAACTTAACTTCAGCCATGAGTCCAAAATTATTATGGCCTCCTTACTAAGTATTATGCACTGATGTCACTGGGTCTAAAATACAGTATAAGAGGCACAATGTTAGCCTGACGATGTCATACTCATAATTCTAGTCAGAATATGAGTCTGATACCGCTCCGTTGGACTGTGATTATGGGGCGTGTTTCAACCGAACCAGGAAAAAAAATGCCTCTTCGCTCAATTGGATATATCTAGAACCAATCAGAGCAACGTAGTATGACCATAACGTAGACCATGGGGCCAGCTGATACATTAAACTTTTACCGGATCCCGTAGGAAGGACGGCAAAAACATCTTTTCGATCGACAAATGCCTTGATCGCGTTTCTCTGTTCCTCTTTAAAAATGAATGTGCTGTCAATGTCTTCTAAAACAGACTCGAATTTCCACATTTCAGCTCTCCAACGGCAGCCATGTTTGTTGAAAACGAATTCACCCCAAAAGCTCTTTGGTGACATGGTTGATTACGTTAGGGTTGATCATCTGTCCATCATCGTATAAAGCCCGCCCTGACAATTTGATTGGTCTATATCTCCTCACAGATTTTTGTGAGGAGATCATTTCTCCCCAACGGAGCGACACCAGACCGAACTTCCCGACCAAATAATTTGTGGGCGTGGCTAAGTTCGTCTGGCATCCAGGCTAGCACAATGTGGTAACAAAATGGCACAAATGGCTTAATGCATAGCCCCCACAAGAGATGGTGGACATGCTGTAACTTAACTTGTCTACTCTTCCATCATGATTGACAGCCAATACAATGTTATGTAATTCAGATTTTAATTAGGGCTGTCAATAGATACAAACATTTTTACTAATTAATCTCACATTTTGAAATTCATTAATCTAAATTAATCGCGATTAAAAGTTTGTTTGACTTCTAAAGACTAAATCTTATAAATTAACGAGTAATCACTTTCAGACAGCGTGTATTTTAGACACTGTTGTTTAATTGTATTTTTTTTTTTAACACAAAACTACATGCAGAACTGTGTTTTCAAAGAGGCTCAGGCCTATAACTCATACCTATAAAGTGCCAGCCAGGTACAGACTGTGTGCCGGGCAGAGTAGATGTTAAAATGGAAGTAGCCTAGCAGCTGCCAACATAATACGGGCACTATCAGTGCCTAAAGTGGTCAGTTTGCTACTTATCTCCCATCTGTTTGAGACGTCGATGAATTCCTCTGCACAGTCCTCCGCTGTATGTCGCGAATGTTTTTTTTTTTTTACTTCCAATGCAAAAGATCTCAATTTCCATACATTGTCAATAAAATGAGCTGTGACACCCAGGTAATTGTCATTTCTGACTAACGTCCAGTTGTCACCAGTAAGGGCGACGCTGGCAGCTTGTTCGAGGAGCTGAATTTTTCGTGCTCTCTCGCCGTCATACAAGGAATGTATGCGACGGTAAATCGTAAGAATTGTCCCCTGAAGCAATTCGAATCACCTCAGACAGCCCACCGTCCTCAACTATGTTGATGGGCCGACAGTCACCGGCAACCTAAACTGCGTAAGCCTTGGTAACCTTTTCACGGACTGGTCTAGTTATTTTCCTAGTGAAGTCGTGGAGTGTGGGTTGGCGACCATCTAACCTGGGACTGCTTTCTGTCGGGTGCTTTGCATTAAGGTGATAACTTAGACAAGCTGCTTCTGTAATAGCTAAATTCAGCTTGAGAAATGCTACATACAACTTTAGTTTTGTCGGTTGTTCCGTCATTTTCACTCTTAAACAGAAACTTTCTGCCCAACAATCCCTCTGCTCTCTCCATCTTTAACTACCGTCTCGGTCTCTCCTATTCCTGACTGCAGGCACGCGGCGGTTTCGTGTCGTCATGTGTCAATGCACATCGGAAGTAAACAAAGTTGCGTTAACTGCCTTAAAATATTTTATCGCATTAATCTCGGCCACAATAATCTCATAGATTAACGCGTTAACTTTGACAGCCCTAATTGTAATACATTTTATTGGCAAAGATAACAATTTACATTACAGTTCGTAATACTCTCAGAACCAGATCATTTTTTCTTCTTTGCCTGAACCACCAGTGTCTTCATGGCCCGCTTTCGCTGTTTTGCCACGTCTCATCCTCACCCTTTTCTCATCTTCAGCAGGCGTGCTTTCAGCTTCTGATGGTGGTCTGCACTGGTGATGCAAGGCAGCTTCGCGTTAATATTTCCATGCACTAGCGCTCCCTTCTGGCACGCGCACCTGTTCGCAATTCACTGAATCTCGCGCTCCCTTCTGGCACGCGCACCTGTTCGCAGTTCACTGAATATAAATACCTACACCCCCCCCCCCCCCCAAAAAACATTTCTCATCGAATTTACACGATTCACGTAGGTCACCTATTTTGGTTTCAAAACGGCGAATTTCGCCGAAAGGTGAGGGATTTTCATGCCTGTACTAACACAACACTGGGATCAGGTAAACACACACCCACACACGCATGCCAGAACACACTGCCACACTGACTAATAAGACTGAGATCACAGAAGCAGAGTCTAGTTCTGTCAATTAACAGCCCACATCAAACTGAGTACACACACTCACACACAGAGAGACACACACACACACACACACACACACACACACACTGAGGGAAGAAGTGACCTCGGTTCATCATGCTGTCTTGTAGAGGATGACTGCAGGGGCTATTGTTGAAACTGACTGTGCAGGGTTCCCGTGTGTGTGTGTGTGTGTGTGTGTGTGTGTGTGTGTGTGTGTGTTCACAGTAGTGCTGCTTCAGGAAAAACAACAGCTGTACTCAGCAGTGGCTGAGCAGAGGCTGCAGCAAGTCATGACCCACAACACACACACACACACACGGGATTAAGCTACAGTGTAACACCCATGACTGTAGATGCAATGGACGCTAAGTGACACACACACACACACACACACACACACACACACACACACTCACCTCCACCGTACATGCACGCCAGCATGATGGAGGAGATCCACGAGACCTGGGAGCTGGTGGCGTCGAAGATGATCTCGATCTCCTTGAAGAAGACGGTGATGGACTTGGCGAAGGCGTAGGAGAAGCCGATGGAGATGAAGGCTCCGACCACCACCATCCACCCCCACCCCCCCTCGGGAGGGGTGTATCCTTGCGGACTGCCCGTCGCTGGAGCCATCGCTCACACACACACACCACTGCTGCTGCTGGGGAAGCCGGAACAGGTCTGAGAGAGAGAGAGAGAGGCTTCGGTCAACAAGGTGTCACTGAGCTCACTTATAATGTCTGAACATGGGAGTGTGTGTGTGTGTGTGTGTGTGTGTGTCTATGGACAACGCGTTGAAACAGTTTACTTGAGCACAGCGACACACACGGCACTCCCCAGATGCCCCCCCACACATGAGTATTCTGTGCTGTGAGGGACCATAAGTATCTGTGTGTGTCTGCAGCAGCTTCTAAACAGGGACGTGTGTGTGTGTGTGTGTGTGTGTGTGTGTAGTAACTTCTAACATCGCTAGTGACACACGCTTCAAAATGCAGGGATCACACCTTTCCACTAAGTGTTATGAAAACTGGGCTGGTAGTTTTTGGGTAATCCTGTTTACAAACAGAAGACAGGAAGACACACACACAGGGGGGTTTGGTTACTGTAAGGTGGCATTCCTCAAATACCCTTAGCTGCCGCTGCAGAGTACTGGGGACAGTAAGGACATGTCTCTGTCTACGGCAGGCTACTGGTGGCTGTTTCTCTCTTCCATTCTTACAACACACACACACACACACACACACACACACACACACACACACACACACACACACACACACACACACTCTCTGTTATGAGAGAAAGTTTAGTAGTAACCACAGAAAGTCACACGCCC
>NC_045155.1:24960891-24963391 GCF_900700415.2 Clupea harengus
GCAGTATCAAGAAGGTGTTGCTGGGGGTTATAATCTCGTGTCACACACACACACACACACTACTGCAGTATCAATAACACCACAGAACTGCTGAAGGTGTTGCTGGGGGTTATAATCTCGTCACACACACACAAACACACACACACACACACACACAGTGTGTGACCTGAATGAGAGGGACAGACATATGAAAGACATCAGAAGGAGGAGAGAAGAAAAGAGAAAATGCTCCAGAGTGCGGAGAGGAGATCTGTCTCTGTGTGTGTGTGTGTGTGTGTGTGTGTGTGTGTGTGTGTGTGTTCGCGTCTGCGTCTGTCCTACAGCTCAAGTTGTGGATACTTTCAGGAGAATACAGTGAAGGTCATGACCTTCACTAAAGGTCGCGCCCTTCCGGAGTCTCATGGCACACAGGACATCTTTAGCGCTGAGCGTCCCATGACTGGCGCCAGCAAAGCATTTTGGGTAATGGGAAAATTGGAGCCATACCACACAAATGCACAGCCAGTTGTTTAGGACAATGGCAGGTCACACACAGGTAGAACCTTCTCAGGTCCATCTGTGTGTGTGTGTGTGTGTGTGTGTGTGTGTGTGTGTGTGTGTGTGAATGAAACCATGTGTATGCTTAAGCATGTGTGTGTGTGTGTTTGTGTTTGTGTCTGTGACTGTGACTGTGTGTACAATTGTATGCAACACAATGTGATATTTACTGGTAATGTTATTGTTCCAACTGACAATATGCACCAGTCCTGCAATGAGTGTTCGTGGGTGTGCTAGAGTGTGTGTGTGTGTGTGTGTGTGAGTGTGTGTGTGCGTGAGAGTGTGAGGTTCAGTGTGTGCTAGAGTGTGAATGCGTGTGTGTGTGTGGGTGTGCTAGAGTGTGAGTGTGAGAGTGTGTGTGCGTGAGAGTGTGAGGTTCAGTGTGTGCTAGACTGAATGTCAGTGAGGTAGTGTATGAACATGGGTGGGGGTGTGTGTGTGTGTGTGTGTGTGTGTGTGTGTGTGTGTGAGTGTGTGTGCGTGAGAGTGTGAGGTTCAGTGTGTGCTAGACTGAATGTCAGTGAGGTAGTGTATGAACATGGGTGTGTGTGTGTGTGTGTGTGCGCGAGAGAGTGTGAGAGTGAGAGTGTGAGGTTCAGTGTGTGCTAGACTGAATGTCAGTGAGGTAGTGTATGAACATGGGTGTGTGTGTGTGAGTGCGTGCGTGCGTGTGTAAATGTGTTCCTGTCCACAAATAGCGTGTGTGTCTGGCGGTGAGTGTATATCTCTCCCCACTGACGTAAAGGTCAGAACGCGGTACTCTCCCTCTCTCCCTCACGGCCGCACCGGTCTGGGTTGCCAAGGGCTGCCCGGCGACAGGATTCCGTAGAGAGCACCGCTACAACTCACGCGGACGAGACCAGAGCCAGCGGCACGCCTGTGTGTGTGTGTGTGTGTGTGTGTGTGTGTGTGTGTGTGTTATGGATATGTCTGTCTCAGATATGGAGTGTGCTACGAGGAAGACGTGTGTTCTTGCGTTCAGACAGAGAGGATGCTGGGAAGATAATGACCACTCATGCATTATCAGTGGTCAGCTGAGCAGAGAGGACACAGGGGTCACAGGTCTACATGTGGTTTAATCACACACACACACACACACACACACACACACACACACACACACACACACACACACACACACACACACACACACACACACACACACACACACACACACACACACACACAGCTGGAGCAGAGGAGGATTTGATACTGACATTCGTTTGGATACTTAAGGAGTCTGGCCCCAGGACAGGTCCTTTTACAACTCTGAGAGGGTGAACACACACACACACACACACACACACACACACACGAGGTACATCATTACATCATTCAGATGTATTTACGGATATGAACCCAGACCTTTAAGGAGGCGGGACCTTGGGGAACACCAGGTGCAGTCACACGGGCCAATGAAACTGCTCTTTTCCTACCTTACTAATCATCTCCATCTTACCACACACACACACACTCTCAGGAGAAACTTTACAGACTCTACCCTCCCTCTCACACAAAGGGCTGTTCCAAACTAGCTTACTAGAGGAGAACACACACACACACACACACACACACACACACACAAACACACTCTCTCTCTCTCTCTCTCACACACAAGTTTGTCTCTGCACAAAGGGTTGTCCCAAACCAACTCTCCCTCTGTCTCTCACACACACACATTCTCCCTCACACACACACACGTTCCCAAACCAGCTTCCCAGAGGTGAACAGGCTGAGGCTTTACCTCATCACCTGTGACCGTGACACCTGATACGACCACTTCATCTCCCTATTCTCTCAGCTAAACCACATGCTGGCGTGAGAAGTGTGTGTGAGTCTATGTGTGTGTGTGTGTGTGTGTGTGTGTGTGTGTGTGTGTGTGTGTGTGCTGCCAAGCGTGCTTTGTGATGCAGTGAAGCAGTGAAAGTCTCAGAGCTCCATCAATGAGGCCTTTGAGTGCCCC
>NC_045155.1:24968391-24985891 GCF_900700415.2 Clupea harengus
GCCAGTTAGTGGCTGAGGTTTGCTCTGTTAAAATCCCCAAGGATAATGAGAAGGGAGTCTGGATGTTTTCACTCCATGCTGGTTATCTGGTCAGCCAGGTGCTGTAGCGCCTCGCGAACGCAGGCTTGAGGTGGTATGTAGACACCGACCAGAATTAAGGAGGAAAACTCCCGCGGTGAATATATATTATATGTTGTTGTTGTGTTACAGAGTATGTTGTGTTATATGTTGTCCCTCGTCGCACCACACGGAGCAGCGCTCCAAATTTAATTGTATGCAAATACAATGACAATAAAGGCTTTTCTATTCTATTTCTTTCTTTCTAACGTAATTCTAGCCTACATTGGATTACTAAACAGTACAGATGTAGCTTCCACATATTTATATTTGTCATGTCTGTCACATATAGCCCAGGCATCAGTTTATGTAATGTTGCAAGTATGATGTCAATATAACTATTAAAACATCTTTTTACAGTCTATTTTTGCTGAGAACCACTTTCCTCACGCTTACCTCATGTGTGAAAAATAGGCTCAACGCCGAAACTCAACTCGAAACCTTTTCCAAGAGTAGTGGCTAGCTACATACCACACCATCTTTCAAGAGTAGGGGCTAGCTACATACCACACCATCTTTCAAGTCTAGCTTGTAAGCAACATTGGTTACAGGGAATAAATATTATCTATTTGTTTAAACAAGAAATACAGCATGCAGAGATGACTAAAAATACAAATTTCACAATACGTTATATGCATATTTACCTAATTTGTTTGTTAATTAATTGAACATGCATGTTGTTATGTGTGTATGTATGTATGTTTTTGTTCAGGGAAAGATTGGGGAGAAGACTGGCTACCTGCCAATGACATACATCATAAGAGTCCGTGCAGGAGAAAGGGTGTACAAAGTAATACGCTCATTTGTAGGGAACAGAGAAATGGGCCAGATCACGCTTAAAAAGGACCAGGTATGTTGAAAATTGTTATTGTTATTATGATGTAGCCAAACAACACGTGGTCAGATGCTGCAGCCTTGTAACACAGTGTAGTATTTGCATGCAAGCGTGTGATAATGGCAAAAGTGATTCTGATTCAAATCAACGGGGCTGTCCTTACTAGCAGCGAGTGTCAAAGAGTTACAGAACCTCGGGGGGCTCATCTGCTTAGAGCCGGTAGAGAGGTAGAGATAGAAAAAGAAGTGTGGGGTGGGGGGTGGCAGAAGGGGAGGGGAGACAATCATAAACATGGCAGATGAATTCAAACACGTATCACGATGAGCAAACTAGCATACATGTGGTAAATGTATACAATACATACAAATATAACATGATATATACATGATAGCATTCAAGTATTCTAGAACAGCTTATTGGGTGTACAGTGTGCTTGTACGGTTACTATTACAAGGGTAAGTAGAGTAATGGAACAGAAAACTATGTTGATGGTGGCAATTATTCACAATGCAGGTAAATGCTAGCACAGAGTATGGGGTAGAATAAGTGCATGACAGTGTGGTGGGGGTGGGTAGGTGTAGGCCGGGGGTTTCTCCAAGTAGATCAGGTGGAGAGACTACAGCAGCATCCCACAGCGGAGATAGCAGGGTTTTTCCTGGGTCAAAATGGGTCTTCGGTGCTCCAAAAAAAAATGTGCGCGCTGTGCGCGCAGTCTGTGTTACCATGTCACCTGGTAGCTTACATTTTACCATTTCATAAATAATGAGGATATGCTTCAGGAAATCATTTTGCTTCCACTTTAGATTCAAATAGATTGACAATAGTCCAAGCCCCATGGTGCTATCATGTATGGTTGAAAGATTATTAAGGTTTACCTCTTTACATATATATGCAAACTACTGAAATGTATATCAATAGAATCTAGAACTAACCAGGTCAGAAATGGAACACACAAATTATGAAAATCAAGTTTATCTATTATTACTATTCATTTTTATTATACAAACCTACATACCATTATTTTTGTTTTTATTATTAAAACTGTCCACAAATATGTTTAATAGTGTGTTTAACTTCTATTGGCCTGTGACGGAGCGAAATATGCACCGTCACTATAAATAGCACACGGAAAGACGGAAGATTTGTTACGGTTAGTTAATAAGTGTGCAGCGAACGTTAGAGGGAGTGCTTGGTGGACTATGAGCCTGTGAGAATGAGCACGCATGGGACAAAAAGGAAAGTGCAATTAAATCGCGGAGCTCACCTGCAGTCTAACCGGCAACTAACCGAAGCAGAGCGCATATGGAAACATCTTCCTTATTCACGCAGAAGCGGGAAATAATGGACGGTTCCACTTGAGACGGGGGTTTTCGTCCGTATGGAAAAAGGACATTGTAACTGGCTGTCAGAAGCCAAAGTAATATGTTTGTGCATATGATGATGCTCAATGTAAAGTATTGTATGCATGATACATGGTTAAGAGTAAAAAGATATGTCTGTTTAGATAATTGATTAAAGTATAATGGTTAACTCCTGGGAGGAGGGGTTAGGGTGAATATAACCTGCATCCAGGTAATGGCAGGGAGTCTAGCTTTGTCCTCTGAGGTGAGAGGATGACTGTCCTAATCAATTAAGCTATTTATTGCAAGTCAGTAGAACTACTATTTTTATTTGTTTGTGTTGGGAAAGTTAGTTCTGTTAAATGTAAAGTGCGTCTTGTCTGTTCACCTGCCGGCAGCATAAATAAATCTGCACCTTTTTGGCTTACTTGAACGCTTTCTACTGGTTACTGCCTCTGCCGCTCAACACTCTACTTCACATGGCCCACCGATGGAGGCTGCGTTGGAAATCAAACTTTTGTCAGCATTTTGAGTGGACATTTCATTTGCATTTGTACAGGTGTATTCGTGCACGTCGGGCTGGCCCTCGCAGCGGAACGACAGTTTACAACCGCACCGGTTTATCAATGATAATATTAATTCGAGATGCAACACAAATATATCCGCTCTCCTCCGAACGAGCTGAGCTTTCATTGATAAACCAATGCGGTTGTCTGCCTCTCCCGAGGCCCCGCGGTCTACTGGTACTCGTTCAAACGGGTAAACAAATCAAATAATAGCCTACACCTGTGTAGGTCCTCAACATAGCAGATATTGTAATACATTGAAAGCCATGAATACTGAAAATGGAATGTTATGCTCAAAATCACCGCCGACTGATGAAGTCAGGATCCATACGCAAGTTGAGTGATTGGCAGTTGGCCGCTCTGTCCATTCGCGCACCTCACAGTTGCGTATTGTTCAGACAAGAAGACACGCTTATCAACTCGATTACTATTGATCAAAACAGAACGAGGTTTCGGCTGAAGCCTATACTTGAAACATACTATTGAGACCATATTTGAACATGCATTGCACGCGTGATGAAGGCGCATCCCACCACCTGAGCGAAATAATTCATATCTATAAATAACAGGTCACCTTTATTTTTTTAACCAGATTTGTAAACAGGTCGCGATCAATATTTTGCAGTACAATAGGCTACCTTGGTTAAAAATCAAATTACGGTAGATGCATGCTAGCATTGCGCTAAATAATTAGACAGCTAACATTAATTAGTGGTGTTAACATAAAGTCAGTTATTGTATATGGCATTAATATTATTCTAAAACACCTTCACTAGTGGTTTTAACCAGATTTGTAAGCAGGTTGTAAACAACATTTTTGAAGTGCCTTGGTTTAAAACACAGCTAAAAGCTAGCTACATTAAGTTGCTTGCTCAAATCTGAAATTCAAACCAAGTATTCTCTAAACTGGCAAGCTTGGAGCAGCCTCTTTTCAATGATTGGCTCAGGGGGTGGGAGAAGCTGCTGCCTTGAAGTCGACGGTGAGGGCTCAAAACACCATTAGGCTGAATTGCGCCATGAATGACAGCTTTTTTTTATTTATTTTTTATCGCGGACTTTTTTTTTTGCTCGGGATTTGTTGTAGGCGCTCGGGAAAACGGCTTAGGCGCGCGCCCAAATTTTCTCTATGCAGGAAAAACCCTGGACAGATGAGACCTGAATGTCAGCTGAACTGCAGTAGGGACCGATGGGTTCTCAGCCGGGTCTTAGGTGGGGAGTTGTTCTGTAGACCTGTTAGTCATCTTTCCCACACACACACACACAGACACACACACGCACACTCAAGAAGCCCTGTCTTGGGCTGTGTTTTTCTTCTTGGGGTAGTTGGCCGTCACTCCCTCTTTCACACACAAACACAGAACGAGGCCAATCCTCTAGTGCCCCTCGCTTTCAACCTCGATCGACTGAGACATTCCTCTGATGCCCAAAGAACAAAAACACCACCTAGGACTGAGTGTGTGTGTGTGTCACAGCCAATTGCCTACAAAAACACCAACCAGGAAGGGGGGGGGGGGGGGGGGTGTTAGGTGTAAGACTGTGACAGCCAACAAGTCAAAAAGAACCAAAACTGTGTATCGGTGTGTGTGAAGTCATGCGGTCTGTTCTTTCCCTAAGTTGCTATCTGAACTATTGGCTGGGCTTCTGAGGGGAGGACACCGCCACAGCACAGCCATTTACCCTCACCGAGCGCTAATGAGCGGCTAACTCCTGCAGCTAGCTCCTGCAGCTCGCCCTGCCCCGAACTACAACATCACTTAACCAAAGACCAACACAGCACATGCAGGAGCCACTGCCCCTAATTAAAACACTTGACCAAAGTCCAATACAGCAAGGAGAATAGGCTTAAACTACAACCACAATTAGGCAACACTTAATCAAAGCTCAATACCGATTAGGGCTGAACGATTAATTGCATTTGCGATTTAATCGCGATATGATAGAACGCGATTTTCTAACCGCAACGTTCGCGATTAAAAAACGTGGGCTAAAAAAAAAAAAAAAAAAATTTATTTTTTTTAAGATGATACATTTTGCACACAGTGTTTAAAAAGTGCATGCCTAGTGTTTATACTTAAAATGACTTTTTTAAATTACTTAAATGCACAGTGGTTCTTGTTTCTGTAATGAGCAGTTAAATAAAAATGTAAAATATGGGAAAGAATATTTTACAATAAATGTATCTAATGTTGGTCATATTTAAATAATTCATTACGTTTTGTTGGGAAAAAAAGAGGATAAAAAAAATTTAAAAAATCGCATAATAAATCGCAATCGCAATATTTTGGTAAAAAATCGCAATTAGATTATTTTCCCAAATCGTTCAGCCCTAATACCGATAGCACAGCCTCAAACTAGCATCGCTCCTAGCCATGGCGCAACACAGGCTAGCACTGCCTGAAACTACTTAGTCAAGGCTCAGATGGCATAGTGCCAAACTCTTAACCAAAATACAGCTACACACACACACACACACTCTCTAATAGCCTCAAACTACACCGACATTTAGCCAAATCACAATTCACCACTCAAGTCTTTTCTCAATAGGCCCACATCTTTAACATCTACGAATTTAAAAAACTCAAACAAACAACATTCTCCCCTCAGCCTCCAGAATGAAAACTACTACACCATGGACCAAAGCCTAGTGCCAACACCAAGGTTTAATGTAGCCTAAAACAATTATCAGTGGTGTTCGAGAGTGTGTGTGTGTGTGTGTGTGTGTGTGTCTACTACACCATGGACCAAAGCCTAGTGCCAACACCAAGGCTCTCCATCTTAGCTGACACCATGTTTGTTTAATGTAGCCTAAAACAAGTCTCAGTGGTGTTCGAGAGTGTGTGTGTGTGTGTGTGTGTGTGTGTGTGTGTGAGAGAGATAGAGAGTGTGTGTGTTTCAGGGGTGTCTAAGAGTGATGCTATCTCCTCTGGATCTCCTGGCTGCTCTTTGTTTAAAGAGCCATTTAGCCCAATCTCCAAGTAGCATCATTTATCTTAGCGTACCTTATCTTAGCGTAACTATTTTAGTGTACCTATCTTAGTGCCAGTGTGTGTTAATGTGTGTGCAAGAGTGAGTGTGTGTGTTAATGTGTGTGCAGGAGTGTGAGTGTGTGTGTGCGCGTGTGTGTGTGTGTGTGTGTGAGAGAGAGAGTGTAGAGTGTGTGTGTGTGTGTCAGCGGTGTCTAAGAGTGATGTTATCTCCTCTGGATCTCCCGGCTGCTCTTTGTTTAAAGAGCCATTTAGCCCAAGTAGCATCTTAGCGGGGTCATTTATCTTAGCGTACCTTATCTTAGCGTACCTATTTTAGTGTATCTATCTTAGTGTCAGTGTGTGTGTGTGTGTGTGTGTGTGTGAGCTTATCACAGTCTCATCTCAAACAGCTCTCCAATGTGTGCGTGTGTGTGTGTGTGTGAGCAAGAGTGTGTGTGTGTGCTTGTGTGTGTGTGTGCTTAGCACAGTCTCATCTCAAACGGCTCTCCAATGTGGTTTTGTGTTTAAGTTGTAACCAGCGTGTTTATCGTCCAGGCGTGGCAGCTTTTTGATACTTTCCCTGAACTCTGCAAACAGGCACACACACACACACACACACACATACACACACACCAGACTCAGACGTGTGATTTGTGGGGCAGGTGGTGTGTGTCCTTGCAGACTTATACAATCAGCAGAATACTGTGTGTGTGTGTGTGTGTGTGTGTGTGTGTGTGTGTGTGTGGGCAACTGAATAATGGCACTAATAACTAGGGATGGGTATCGTTTGGTTTTTATCCGATACCGGTACATAACCGGTACTTTTAAAACGATACCGGTGCCTAAACGGTGCCGGAACCGATACTTTTATAAAAAAAAAAATTAAGAAAGGCTTTTTTTATTGCCAAATATATGAACTGTTTAAAGTAGATTATATATATAAATAAATACAAAACACTTTTTAACTTAAAACTTAAATAATATATGAACTGTTAACAAAAGTTTAGACTATACTTAAATAAATACAAATAAATACAAAACACACACACACACTCTGTACACACACTACAGCTTCAATACTTCAGCAATTCTTTTGTAGAAATATCAGCATATTTGCCTTCTCCGGCAAAATGCGACACCTTTCCTGACTAATCGCATGACCTGCACAGGAGAAAACCCTCTCCGATGCTGTCGATGAGGCCTGTACACACAGATATGTATCTGAAAGTACACAATTAGGGATGGGTATCGTTTGGGTTTTTTCCGATACTGGTGCTAAACCGATACTTTTAAAATGATACCGGTGCCTGAACTGCTACTTTTTTTTTTTAAAGCACAAAGCGACGATTGACGACATTAAAGAAAGGCTTTTTTTATTGCCAAGGCATTTTTTTTTCTTCAAATTGAACAATATATGAACTGTTTAAAGTATATTATAAATATAAATACATACAAAACACTTGGCTTCCAACTACAGCTTCAAACTTTTTAACTTCAAACTATGAACATTATATTAACTGTAAACAACAGTTTATAGTATACTTAAATAAATAAAAATAAATACAAAAAACAGCTTCAAACTTCTTTTGCAAAAATATGAGCATATTGGCCTTTGGAGTCAAAAATGTATTATTTTGTTTGCATTTATTTCATGAAATTTCACCATTTTATGATTTGTTTATACATATCTTTTCTATCTTGTTTATAGTTACTCTTGTTACTTGAACACACTGAGTACTAGAAAATGTGTACTGCCCCTTTAAGAGACTACCGTTGGTAGTTTAGCTGTCATCTCCGTATATTTTTCAGTCTTCGGTTGCTGATCTGCCGTTGACTCTTGCCTTCTCGCCCCTCTTTTCACGCAATTATTTTGTTGCATTTGCTGCACGTCGCGATGTTTGAATCTTTTTGTGCGAAATACAGCCACACTTTTGACCGTTTACCTTTCGGTATTTTCTCTGTTAAAAGGTTGATGGCTAGTTTTGTTTGTGCTTGCCTGCTCTTCACTGTCATATCAGAACCGGTTCCAATACAACCGGTACCTACCCGGACCGAAATGCAACGCAGATTTCGGTGCTTCATTTCGGCATTTATCAGATAAGACTGTTGACAAAGTTTACATTGGGAGCTGGGGCAGTTTTACATGTGCCCCACAGAATCTGCCTAGCGACCGTGTTCAGGCACCGAAATGAAGCACCGAAATCTGCGTTGCATTTCGGTCCGGGTAGGTACCGGTTGTATTGGAACCGGTTCCATATTGGTACCGGTTCTCGGTACCCAACCCTACTAATAACTTCCCTTACTGCTGTGCCAAGTGGGTCACACATTAGGCAGACCAGATGGTAGTATCTGATTAATGAATTATTAGTATCTGTAATTAATAATTAACTACATAAATATAAGTAGATGTAACTAGTTATTATATAGTATTCATCAATGTCAAAACAGCACAGAAAAGTAATTGATTAATAAAATAAGTACTAATAATAGTATCTTTATTAGTATAGTGTGTCTTTCTGTATCTGCAAGAGTACATCTGATGTGTGTGTGTTCATGCTGTGTGTGTGTGTGTGTGTGTGTGTGTGTGTGTGTGTGTTCATGCCGTTTCCCATACGCTGCCAAACCACACAGACTCTGAACCAAAAGTCCAATCATTCCCCTAGCCAAGCCAACCCACATATTCACTAAAAAGACACCTCGTTCAGTATCAACCAATCAAGTCCTAGTTCAGTATCATCCTCCTTCAGTATCACCCAATCAAGTCCTCGTTCAGTGTCAGCCAATCAAGTCCGAGGTCCACAATGCCTCTCCATGAAGACTGTGCGTGTCTTAAGTCCAATCTATGGGTGGTGGACAATAGGCCAGTAACTTCATCTATGAAAATATGCTAAAAAATATATACATATATTTTAATATAAATTAATATAAAATAACTTTTGTCGTCTAGCAGCCAAATAGTTAATGTTGTGCCCTGCTGCTGATCCCTCTGGGGCTCCAGGGAACAACTAACAGGATCTTCTTTGGAAATGGAGAGAGAGAACGAGAGGGAGAGAGAGAGAGAGGGAGAGAGAGTGAGAGTGAATAAGAGAGAGGGAGAGGAAATGAGAGTGAGTAAGAGAGAGAGAGAGGAAAGGAGAGAGTGAGAGTGAGTAAGAGAGAGAGAGAGAGAGAGAGAGAGAGAGAGAGAGAGAGAATGTGTGAGAGGGACAGCGTGAGAGAGAGTGAGTGAGTGAGAGAGTGAGAGATATACAGATAAAGGCTGAAAGTAAAGATCAGTGGATAAATTCCAGAGAGAACAGAGGGGCACCTGTGTGACAGGTCACGTCCAAGAGAAGAGAACAATCCAACAATCTGTCTGTCAATCATGCTGAGTGTTCAAGGACACACACACACACACACAGACAGCACAAGGTTACGCTAGCACACCTTCTCCCGGTCAAAAATAGAGCTTTGGTCAAGAGCATTCTAGCAGCCATGGCAACACCGTCACAGAACACTCTGGCGGCCCATGTTCCGATCAGGAAGGTTCTTCTTGCTGCTCAGTTCTCATGGAATCAAACCTCCTCTTGGCCAGGGTCAGACACAGACTCCCTCCAGCAGCATCTCCTGTGGCCAGGGTCAGACACAGACTCCCTCCAGAAGCATCTCCCCTGGCCAGGGTCAGACACAGACTCCCTCCAGAAGCATCTCTCCTGGCCAGGGTCAGACACAGACTCCCTCCAGAAGCATCTCTCCTGGCCAGGGTCAGACACAGACTCCCTCCAGAAGCATCTCTCCTGGCCAGGGTCATACACAGACTCCCTCCAGAAGCATCTCCCCTGGCCAGCGTCAGACACAGACTCCCTCCAGAAGCATCTCCCCTGGCCAGCGTCAGACACAGACTCCTTCTAGAAGCAGCCTCTGTCTCTCTGAGCCTCTGGGACACTACCAGTCAGCACCCCCTCACTACCTGGTCACACTCAACTCATTGACCTGAGACTAATGGCACACAACACGGGGCTGAAGACTACACAGCCAAATGGGCGCGCACACACGCACACGCACACGCACACACACACACACACAACACAGCCAAATGGGCACAAGTGGCAGCTGATGTCAGTGTGCAGGGGGTCATGACACTGACCGTGGTTACATGGATTCGAATAACTGCCTTAGTCGGACTGAAATCGCATTATCCGTTTCATGTAAGCACCTTAGTCGGATCGTAGTCGGACCGCACAGTCGGACTAACACCCCTGGATAACTCGATCCGATCCAGTTGATAGTTCGACTATTGCGGCATGTAACGGTGAATTGGATAAGGAACTGGACTTTGCGTCTTTGCGCATGCTTGAGATCCCGCCGCACTCCTCCCTCCCTCCCTGCCAGGTCGTGACCCGGAAGACGAAAGAGACGATACGTTGTCTCAACTGTTCATACTAATGACACGTTTATTTATGAATATCCTGCAGACTGTCTCACAAGCTTATTCTTGTTGACTATGAACAAACATAACAGAAGAGGTCCGAAGATATGAGTACCTTTACAACCCCTCCTTAAAAACGTATAAGGACGTTCAAATTACGATACTTATGTGGTGCCAGTGTTGACAAAAACGTTGACTGCGACTGTTTGGACAGAACGCGCTAATTCACCGAACAAATACTTTCATATTAATTTCCCACCACTTGTTAGTCATGTCATCCATTCATATCGATGTGAATCAATCAATACTAATACATCTTTAACTGTGATGTGTTTTTGTTTCATTTCACAACGTATTTACTGTATAATCAACGATAGCAGGTGCCCGCTTGTAAACAGTCCACATTTTATTTGCTTAAAACACACAGCAGTACTGTCAAATCAGAAAGCAAATCAGCTGTCAAAGGGCTGTTACCTGACCAAATACCTTTCAAACTCGGTGATAGTATTCACAACTAATTTGTTCTTCATTCTATCAAATATGATGAAGTGTGGTCCGCGACGGCCACAAGTAAATTATTGCGACATTTCTAACATACAACTCAGAACGAAGAGAACACAGCCAGTAGTAGCCTAATCTAATAAAGAGTTGCCTAATCTATTAACAAGGTCATGGATTGGTGGCTTAAGACAGGAACTATGAAAAGAAAATTAAATGAGAAAGCCTCTAACATAGACAAGGAGAAAGTGGTTCAGCCTCATTTGGGAATTATCTCGCCGCGGAGTTGCATTCAAAACACTGTGTTTTTCTCCCGCTGAGACAGCAAGATGATAACTAGGCTATATTCTGTGTTGTGTGACGTTGGATAATGACAGCTCTTAATTATGAAAAGTTGACTACTAGGATGGCTGTATTAATGCCAGTGGGCTAGCCTACTGTTGGTAGTGAAATACTGCGGTCAGTATGCGCATCGTTGTGTTTTGTGATGTCTGTGAGTGTGTGATGGGAGTATGAGGCTGTGAGCGAACTATAGTTTGTAACATAACCAAGTCACGCATGGAGCAGGGTTCCAGATGCTTTGCCTTGCGCATTGTCATATCTATAACTAGCCTACTGGTACGTACAAAAGGAGAGCCCACCCGCGAAAATCATGTGTGCGCTAACAATTGTCTGGCGCCAGGTCTTGGGTAGGAGGCATGTTGTTCCGGGGATATTTAGTTAAATGGTCCGCAAATTTTTTTTTATTGGCTAAGTGGTCCTTGGTCTGAAAAAGTTTGAGAAACACTGCTTTATAGACAATAACGATCATACACTCCCATTGCACTCAAACAACCACACTCAAACGAGGATATATTGTATCAATTAGCCTATTAAGTACTGTATTTATTGATTGCAAAGAGTTCAACGTTACAGCAACATAACTTTGCTCCGGTCGCTAAATCTGATATATCCGTGTGCATCATCGCTCTCCCTCTCTCTCTCTCTCTGCCACACCCACCCTGTAACCTACGTGTTTATACATTATAGAAGCAAGACCATTATATTGTAACAAATCACGGAAGCGTGGTATATTTGTTATGGCTTTTTATTAAACACTAAAACACAACACACTGTCACAATGGCACGGGCTTTATGCCCTGGTGCAAGTTACCACGAACAGACTGTGCTACCGTCACCCACCTGTATAAGCTCTGTCCCAACACAGAACAACGACATGTAATTAGAACGGTAAGGAACATATAGGGAACGTCGTTGAGCTAGTGCATCACATAGAGTATAACAGTATGCGCCCGCTGCACGGCATTACGGGGCGACTATGCCGGCACGTTAAAATATTCTGGTTTAAAGTTAATGCTTGTGAAATCAGCTGTCACTCGGCTATTACCTGACCAATACCTGTCAAACTCGGTCATAGTATTCACAACTAATTTGTCCTTCATTCTATCAAATATGATGAAATTTGGTATTGTACCCGTGAGGCAAGCCTGAGTTAAGTTCTGTTCGGTTATCTGGCGCTGAAAAAACCCACGAATAAGTACTGTCAAATCAGAAAGCAAATCAGCTGTCACTCGGCTATTACCTGACCAATACCTGTCAAACTCGGTCATAGAAAAATATCATGAATGCATATTTATTACAATGGGGAAACTATAAAATCGGAGTACGGACAACTAATGCCCAGCGTTGACGATGCAGATATAGAGCTGGAAACAGCTAAATGAGCTACAGCCCAAATGCAGTGAGCTTTATCAAGCCCTGGAAAGTTCGGCACATTTGCCCGTTTCCACAGCGTCTGCTGAGCGGTCATTCAGTACAATGGGGCGTCTTAAGACATATCTTACGAAGTACGATGACTGACAAAAGACTGACTGGACTTGCTCTCATGAATATTCACACAGATTTGGAAATCGACAGCGAAGAAGTACTAAACAATTTGATGCAACTGGCAGAAGGGCAATGCGTTTTGGCTGTAACCCATTATTTGCGCGCGTGTGTGTGTGAATGTGCATGCGTTTCTCTCGCCTTTTATCTTTCACCTTTGAATAATGTAACTTATAAACACGTTGGCCCAGCAAAAACAAACAAACAACGCGATGGACAACCCAAGAGGCAACACGCATTTCTGGACCGATGAACAGACGCGATTCATGCTCAATCAACTGTTGTTGTTGGTAGTGGTGAAGAGGTCAAGCGGAAATGGCTGTATCACCACTAGTTGTAATGAAAACAGCGCCACCTTTCGTATCGGATATGACATGCTTTCGGCCAATGATTCGATTTATTCACTGCCATGTACATTGGGATAATAGCACCTACCCTCGAAAGAAAGCATAGTCCGACTAAGCAAAGATTCGAATTATACCATCATGTAAACACACTGACTGATGGACTCGATGATGTTCCGTGCCCTGAAGAGGGTTGACCCCAAGGCAACACACACACACACACACACACACACACACACACCCCTCAGTAACATCTCTGAGGACAAACACACAAAGTCCAGATAAGAGCCAGACTTGCTGCTCTGTCATAAAACTACGACCTGCTTGGCTTCTGCCATACAAGCTCCAGCTCAAAGTCTGATGCGAGCCTTGAAAGTTCATGCGCTTGCCACTAGTCGGGCACTATCCACACGTGACTCTGCTCTCTCATCAGACCAGCGGTCTCCGTGGCTGAGGAGGCAGCCTCACAGCGGAGATGGCAAGAGTCTATTACCCCATAACTGACCCCAGCCTTCAGCACTATTTCATAATATTTCGTTCTGATGAGGAAATGAGGAAAGGCTTTCACTTGATCAAATCAGGGGACAGCCATTTCAGCACAGACAATAACTTTCGCCACAGGAGTTTCCAGTGCCATTAAAAAGAATGTAGTGAGACTTCGGGCAGTTGGTGTGGGAGGACATGGCTGCTGAGCCAATGGCTAGGAGAGGGAGAGACTCACCAGCGCGCTGACTTGAGCTGAATCTCACGGGCAGGACAGCTCTCTTCTCACCTCGGGTCTGAGTAAAGGGAGACATGAACATAGAGGGGAATGTGTTAATGATTTTATAAAAACCCACACTACGAGTCTAAGACAGAATCGGCCATAATACCACAGGGAATTTTAGCCGCTCAGCGTTCGTGCATTTTACAATACACAATACATCGCACGTGATGCTAGAATGACGCAAGTGTAACGACAGACACGGCTATGGTACAAATAGGCCACGCAAAACGCTCGGCTATCGAGGCAAATATAGTAACAGTTCAGTGGAGAGGAGATGCGAGGCACACGGTGTTCCTGACATCTAAATAACGACAGCAGGAGACTGTATCGTAGGTCAAGCTAACAAGTTCAGGTTCGGGTAGAAGAGACGCTCAAGGTCGCCTCTCACGTTCAGTTCAGCGCAGCGAACAGCGACACCTCCCCCATTAAAAGACCCTCTCTCTCCCCCGTTTCACACCCCCTTATTGTCCTCTCCCTATTGTGTACCAACACCCGGCTAGGAACAGCCACGGTGAACGGAACAATTCAAAATGCTTCTGCATAGGTATGCGAACTGCAGGGGGGACATGTCTTAACGCCATTGGGACCACTGGTAGTGTCTACATTCATTCAAAGAGGCAAACAATAAAGATGCTCTTTCACATTACAGACAGCACGCAGGATGCAGTCGCTAATTCTATTCAGAGCTGGTGCCGGCGTGGCTAGCTGAATCAACCACTCACTCCGTTAGCGCTCCGGTGGTTTCACACATGCATGTAGTGATGCTGGACTGAAAGCAATGCTAACGGACCCGGAGTGAGTGTGTCGCTGCCGCACTCTATGCCAAAAGGACGTCGATGAAAATATGTTTCAACATACCTCTGAATGGCGCTTCTTAGCGAGGAGAAGAGTGTTCTTCGCGTAGCCGTCTCTGTCCGCCTGACACGAAGAAACGTGTTCATGGGAATGCGAAAACTTTCCTGACCGCGCTTGTATGAAATGTCGGCATGGGTTCGCTGAACGGAAGTGCGCATGCGCGCGAGTCCCCTCCTACCCCAGCATAATTAGCTGGACACACGAGCCACGTTGGTGACAGACACGCACAGATCACCTGCGCCTTGCAGCTTCGCTTCGTCCTTCAACTGACAGTGCCGTTCTAGGCGAGCAAAATTTATAGACCAAGACGGGTGCTGCACACACAGTCTGCCTAGCAGTGGAAAACATCAGAAACACAAGACGAGGGAAATACGCTTTGTTAGAAAACTCGCTCTGGTCAGTCTGGTCAGTTTAAACAGAGGGCAGTTACACTCTGTAGGCAGGACCTACCCACAAACTTGAACTGTAATTTGGTCTAATGTGTTTGGCTAATTATGGTGATTGAAGTGGGAGAATGGTCCATGCGTTGTTGCAAACAGTAGAAGTCTTGTAATTTCCCCTCTATTAGTCTACGACACGTTAGAATGAGAGACACGAGCGACGTCCCGTTCGGTGTTTATCTGTGGACCGCAGGGAGAGCGTCTACATGGCAGGGAGCCCAGTCTTTCTTCACACACACACACACACACACACACACAGTCCAGCCCGCTGGGTCTTTCTTCACACACACACACAGTCCAGCCCGCTGTGTCTTTCTTCACACACACACACACACAGTCCAGCCCGCTGTGTCTTTCTTCACACACACACACACCCAGTCCAACCCGCTGTGTCTTTCTTTTGGGAGCTCCTTTCCATCTGATAAGGAGTTGTATGTCGAAATCCAGCTGCTGCTGCTGCTGCTGCTGCAGGGTACACACACACACACACACACAAACACACACACACACACACACAGATCCGTCTCTGGGGAACAAGGAACAGGGCCCAACCCACTCCAGGCTGCTGCTGCTGCTGCTGCTGCTGCTGCTGCAGGGTGTTCACACACACACGCACGCGTACACACATACACACACACAGATCCGTCTCTGTGGAACAAGGAACAGGGCCCGAATGGGCTTAAAGAGGTTCTGCCACTGGGTTCCGGGAGAAATGAGAAGACTCTTGAGGTTCCGCCACTGGGCTCCCGGAGAAAGAGAGGACTCTTGAGGTTCCGCCAAAGGGCTCCAGGAGAACGAGAGAACTGAGGAGGAAACCAGTGCCTGAGGCTTCTCTGACTAATGACCTCAGCCAGTCAAACACACACTCATACACACACATTTACACACACACTTACACCACAAAGAGAACAGACCTGAGTAATGACTTTTTTCCTCTCCCCTCTGGCTTCTAAACGGCGGAAACTTAGTTAAAAGTTGATTTGGGAGTGTGTGTGTTTGTGTGTGTGAGTGTGTGTGTGTGAGTAATCAGTTGAACCTTTAAAAAGAAAAAACAGATCAAGTCTGAACACACAATGCCTTTTGCATACGCGTAGCCGAGGATCCCGCAGGCTTGGTTTATGTCACATTGTGAATGGAGCGTAAACAGGAAGAATCAATCCACTCTGTCACTACATTAATATGCTTCAGATTCAGATTCAATCCACTGTCACTACATTAATATGCTTCAGATTCAGATTCAATCCACTGTCACCATATTAATATGCTTCAGATTCAATCCACTGTCACTATTGTAAGATGACCAAAGCAGCTGCTGTGGCCACCAAAAGTTGGCCAGCCTAATATTCAATATGGTAATCTTATCATGGTAACAAAGGAAAGGTCCCCACACTGGATTTGCTCAGACACCTTGGGTCAGGAAGCAAACTAAAGGTGTGAGTGACTGCAATTAATCATAGTGTGGGAATGGTGGTAGGCCATTGAGAACCATCAGTGAGCAGGTCAGAGAAACCTGATTATCATACAGAACAACAAAAGCCTGGAGTGGGTTTGCATTACAAGCCTAGCTCATTTACATTCAAAGCCTAGGAGGTGTCTTAAAACAGTATTAATGGCTAGAATTGGAGATGCTTGTTGTTCAGACCTACACCGCTGAATCCTGAGTATGTTACACGTGCTTCGTTACTGCACTTTACTGGAATAAAGATTGCTTCATCAGAAACAAAGAAACTTCCTTTATTTCTTACACTATATTAATATGATTCAGATTCACATTCAATCCACTGTCACCATATTAATATATTCAGATTCAGATTCAATCCACTGTCACTATATTAATATGATTCAGATTCAGATTCAATCCACTGTCACCATATTAATATGATTCAGATTTAGATTCAATCCACTCACTATATTAATATGATTCACATTCAATCCACTGTCACCATATTAATGGTGTGTGTGTGTGTGTGTGTGTCACTACTTCACTGCTCTGGAACATTGACATGGGCTTTTGCTTGCGGGAGGAGTAGTCACTGTAAAGGGGGGTGTGTGTGTGCGTGCGTGTGTGTGTGTGTGTGTGTGTGTGTGTGTAACAGTCAGATTATTGGTGTCATGCTCTGTGGTAATGAGTTTAACTGACGGCTGGTTAGCTTCATTAACCTCTTAGTGTGTGTGTGTGTGTGTGTGTGTGTGTGTGTGTGTGTGGGGGGGGGGGGGTCATGTGGTGGGCCCACCGGCTGCCGGTTGGGGTGTGGTACAGGGATGACCTGCTTTTTAGGGGGGGGGGGGTTAAGGGAATAGAGGGTTTAGACGCTGTGGGGCGCCGGGGCCCCTTAACATCTATATGTTGTTTAGTGGGAGCATGGATAGGCTATGAACCTGGTCCTGGGGCACTTGTCTTAAGCTCGCTGTACAACAATCTGTGTGTGTGTGTGGGCGCATGTGTGTGTGTGTCCTGTGTGTGTCTGTGCGTGTGTGTGT
>NC_045155.1:24998391-25000891 GCF_900700415.2 Clupea harengus
CCAGCCGTCCCAGGGCCGTTCTTTCTTCAAGAGGTCTCGGCTTCTTGCGGATGACCTGTTTGTGTCCCGGTCTGGGGTCGTGGTTGGGATACTAAGGCAAGAAGGCCATGCTTTTCGGGGGTAGCTCAGTCCATAGGAAAGACGCAGACGCGGCTCTTGTATTTCTCTTGTCTTTATTGTCTACCCTACTACCCTAAAGAGCTCTCGAACACAAACTGCATTCGCCTTTTAAATCCCTCTCACATGCATACACGTTCTAAACCACCTCCCTTTTTCATGACACTTCTTAGCAACATATGTTCATCTCTGACCCATGTGTCACTTCCTCGCAGGCCCAGAGGCCCCTTCCTGCCCCCTCCACTATTACACAATGTACAGCACAGTGAAGTTTGCAAACTCTCTCAAAGTACACATTGTTCTGCTTTACACTCTTGTTGGTTAAGCACATTTCATATTTCACACTTTTTCAGCAAGCATATATGGATATAGGTTTGTGTAAGCATAACTCAAGCAATTTCCACACACAGTTATTTAGCATGTTTCACACCACATATTAGGAAAGCACACAGTGGTTATATCATTGCACGACATGAATCAAGCATCATTCAGCAAAGCACATATAGTATATATGTTCATCACTCATTATTAATTGCATATGGGTTGGTACGGGTTGCAGGTCCACTCTCATGAGCCATATTCATCAACACACACACACACACACAACATTGTGTGGTTTCAGACACTCAACTCCTCCAACATTAGTGCAATACTAGCTTCAGACTGATGGCAGTCAGACACTCAACAACAAATAAGGTATCATGAGTTGGCTGGTAAAATCCATCTGAAATCAGATCAACAAACAAACAAAAACACAAACAAACAAACAAACACACACACAAACAAACAAACACACAAACACACAAACACACAAACACACAAACAATCACACAAACAAACAGCACCAATGTAGTGAGTAGGAGGCAAACTATCCCACTGGAGTTTATCTACAAGCCATCAGTCTAGTTCCCGCGTCATTGTGTGTGTGTGTGTGTGTGTGTGTGTGTGTGTGTCAGAGTGTGTGTGTGTGTGTGTGTGTGTGTGTTCATGTGTTGTGCTGTGATAATGTTCCTTGTGTTCCTCCTACATAGAGTCCAGTGCTGTATGTGAGAGGGGGCGATGTTCTGCAATGTTCTGTGCTGTCACATGAGAACACAAAGGGCTTTTCTCTCAGGGCACCGTCACGTTCCGTCACGTCAGTCTCAGACATCGGTGGAGTATATGCCACTGAGCCCTGAACACACACACACACACACACACACACACACACACACACACACACACACACTCACATCCTGCCGCTGAGCCTCTCACACACACATACACACACACACACACACACACACACACACACACACACACACACACAAACACACATCTCACACAGAGGGTTTCAGTTTCAATGTCGCCCCCTCTCAATACACACGCATGACACACACAAATTGAAATATCTGCATGCAAAAAACACACACACAAATACACACACACACACACTCTCCTGTAAGTGTAAAGCTGGTTTAGGCCCAGTGTTGAGGGTCCTGGAATAAAGTTTAGAGAGTGACTGAAACACACACACACACACACACACACACACACACACACACACACACTGACTGAACACCATGTTTGCTGGACTGACTAACCAACTAACCTGACAAACCAACGACTTCCACACATAAAGACGTCCCTGACCGAGACGGACGCTGAGAAGCTGCCCACTGCTCCTGGAGGATCCCGGAGGGACGATCCGGGATGGGTTAAAGGCAGAAGTCGAATTCACGGTGACCTCAGGCCTGCGTGTGCGTGTGTGTGTGTGTGTCCTGTGTCGCCTCCATATATAACACGTGTGTGTTGCAGTGAGTCGTTTGTGCAATAAAAAACTGACAGCAGTCAGCCCTGTTTGTGTGTGTGTGTTATAAAAAACACATGCTTCACATTTCCTTTAATTCAACTACAACCCCCAACCCCTCTTGCTCGCATACACACACACGAATCTGTGTGTGTGTGTGTGTGTAAGCCTGTGTGTGCTTGTGTGTGTGAGAGAGTAACCTTGTGTGTGTATGTGTGCGTGTAGCCTGTGTCTGTGCGTGTGTGTATAGCGTGTGTGTGTGTGTAGCCTGTGTTTGTGTGTGTGTGTATAGCGTGTGTGTGTAGCCTGTGTTTGTGTGTGTGTGTGTATAGCGTGTGTGTGTGTGTAGCCTGTGTTTGTGTGTGTGTGTGAGTGTGTGTGTGTGTGTGTGTGTGTGTGTGTGTGTGTGTATAGTGTGTGTGTGTGTGTGTCTGTCAGAGAGAGAGCCTGTCATGCTTATCCCCCTACTCACACACCACAGTCACATGGTATCTCTCTTTAGATAGTATGGAATGCACAGCTTATGATAAACACACACACACACACACATACAGACACACATACATACAACCCAGCTGTAGTCCTGAAACCCTA
>NC_045155.1:25003391-25008391 GCF_900700415.2 Clupea harengus
GGACAAGGCATTCCTCATTTTCTCCGGTGAGGTAGGAGAGCCTCTCCTCACTGCTCGCAAGCAGGAACTCAGGGAGGACCTCACTAATCTTTTTAAAATAATTTAGTCTTATGTCCTCATATTTTGTGCACTGTGTCAGGAAGTGCAGCTCTGTCTCTACTGTTCCTTGTTCGCAATGGGGGCACAGTCTGTTTTCCTTGGGCAGCCAGGTTTGTCTGTGCCTACCCACCTCTATGGCCAGGCTGTGTTCACTGAGTCTGTACTTTGTCAACGTGGTTCTCAGATTTTTGTCTGTGATCAGGGTCAAATAGGGTGCTAAATCATAATTTCTGTTTAGGGCCAAATAGAATTGCATTTTACTTTGTGTTTTTGTTTGTGTTTTACAATGGCTTATGTAATTTTGCTTAATTGTTTTTCCAATTTGGTTTATCCTAATTTTAGGTGCCTTTCTGTACTGGTCCTGAGATGTTAGTAGGGTGTTAGTGTGTGTGTGGGGATCTGGAGAGCTCAAGCTCAGGACCAGCTGAGTGAGGGGACATGTATCTTTGCTCAACTCTTGGTATTGCAGGGCTTTATAATGATGGCAGTGGGGGTCACTGCTTTTTAAGTGTTTCCAGAATTTGATTGCTCTTTTCTGTATTTTTGTAATCAATGGATATTGGCCTATTTCTGCCCTGCATGCATTGTGTATAGCACATCTGTGGACTTTTAAAATGCGTTTGCAGAACTCTGCATGCAAGGTCTCAATTGGATGTTTTTCCCATTTGTTGAATTCCTGATTTGTAAGTGGACCCCACACCTCACTGCCATAAAGGGCAATTGGCTCAATTACTGATTCGAATAGTTTGAGCCAGATTCGGATTGGAATTTCTACAGGGATTTGTCGTTTAATGGCATAGAAAGCCCTGCGTGCTTTTTCTCTCAAATCATTCACTGCAAGATTGAACTTTCCATTTGAATTGATTATTAAGCCTAAATATCTGTAGTTATTTGTGTGTTCAATTGAGTGTGGCCCTATTGTAAAATTGTGTTTTTCAGGGCCCAGGTCTGGCAGTACTGCTCTAGCAGATCCTGATTTTGCTGTAATCCCTGTTCAGTGGGTGACAGCAGAACCAGGTCATCGGCATAGAGCAGGAGTTTGGTCTCCGAGTTGTGTAGGGTGACACCAGGTGCTGTTGATTTTTCTATGGTTTTTGCCAATTCGTTTATATAAATGTTAAATAGGGTTGGGCTTAAGCAGCAGCCTTGTCTCACCCCACGCCCCTGGGAGAGGAATTTGGTTCTTTTGCTTCCAATCTTTATTGCGCACTTACTTCCTGAATACATAGATTTGATCAGGTCATAGGTTTTTCCCCCTACACCACTTTCTATAACTTTGTAAAATAAACCTGTGTGCCAAATAGAATCAAATGCTTGTTTAAAATCAATAAAGCATGCATATATTTTAGTTTTGTTTTGAATCACGTCTCTCAATTAGGGTGTGTAGGGTGAAAATATGATCAGAGGTGCGGTAATTTGGTAAGAATCCAATTTGACATTTGCTCAGGGTATTGTGCTCCGTAAGGAAGTTTAGGACTCTAGAATGTATTATACTACAAAATAGCTTCCCCAGGTTACTGTTCACACAAATTCCTCTGTAATTACTAGGGTCGAATTTGTCACCAGATTTGAAAATTGGCGTTATGAGTCCTTGATTCCAGATGTCAGGGTAGTAACCTACACTCAGAACTAAGTTAAATAGTTTTAAGATGCCAGTTTGGAATTTTGTGCTCAGGCATTTTAGCATCTCAGTTAGAACACAGTCTAACCCTGGTGAACCCTTTTAGCTTTCTTATTTTGTTTTTTAGCTCCATTTCAGTAATGGAGAGGTCTATGGGATTTTGATTGTCTTTAATAGTATATTCTAATTGTGTGAGCTTTTGATGTATGTGGTGTTGCTCCAAATTTGTGGTCAAATGTATGTTCTGAAATAGTGTTTGGAAATGGTTTGTCCATATTTCTCCATTTTGGATAGCCAATTCTTCTGGCCTCTTTTGTTTCAGGTTGTTCCAGTTGGTCCAGAAGTTATTTGAATTAATTGACTGCTCTATTACTTGTAGATGCTTTTTGGTATATTGTGCTTTTTTGGATCTGAGTGTACGTTTATATTTTTTGAGCATTTTACAGTAAAGAAGGCGTATGTTCATACTGTTTGGGTCTCTGTGTTTATAGTTAGATAGATTTCTTAATTCTTTTCTCATGTTTTGGCACTCTAGGTCGAACCAAATGTCCTCCTTTTTTAATTTAGGATTCATTTTTTTCTTCTTCTTTAGTTGTGCTTTCTCTGCTGTCTTTTCAAAAATGCTATTTATATTATTTACTGCCAAATCAACACCTTCTTTAGTGTGAGCATATGTGGTTTCCAGAAAGGTATCTAAGAGTGTTTGAATTTCTCGGCTGCCAATTGCTTTCTGGAATGGTTCTGTACTGTTTTGAGCCCATCTGTATGGATTCCTGAGGTGAGACAGCTTACTGGGCTGGGTTGGTGTGGTGTTAGTCCCTCTCTTTTTTAGATACATAGTGATTTGGCTATGGTCAGAAAGAGGTGTTAATGGCTGAACAGTGAATGATTTGATAGAGAAAGTGTCTATATCTGTTACCATATAGTCTACAGTACTATTCCCAAGAGGTGAGCAAAATGTGAATTCACCCAAAGGGTCCCCTCGTAACCTACCGTTGGCAATGTACAGACCCAGACTTCGACAGAGCTGCAAGAGAGCCTTCCCGTTTCTGTTTGTGGAGGAATCAAAATTCTTCCTGTGAGAAAATATTGTGTTAAAAGGGGTATTCTGTGCAATAAAATAGTCTCCTTGGGAGTTCAAAATATCAGGATGTAATCCTGTCCGGGCATTCAGATCTCCACATATGAGCACATTTCCCTGGGCCTGGAAATGGCACGTATCAGTTTCTAATTCATGGAACATATCCTCATTGAAATATGGGGAGTCTGAAGGAGGGATATATATTGCACAGAGATATTTCTTTCTTTTTCTGTTTTCTGTTTAATTTTTAGCCATATATGATACTTACCCTTTTTTACAGTGTCTATATGCTTATGTAATTTAGATTTATACCAAATGATTAATCCCCCTGAGGCCCTGCCTTTGTGCACTGTACTCAATTTCTGAGAGGGTAGAGCAATCTCTCTGTAGTGAGGAGGACAGTGAGTAGCCACATCAGCTGTGCTCCATGTCTCCTGCTAAATTATTATGTTTTTAACATAGTTTTGGAAGCCGTTATTGAGGCTCTTAACACCAAAGGTTGATGAACTCAACCCCTGTATGTTCCACGTACTAATTGAAAGAGAATCCATTTGGCTTTTTAGTTTTTTGTAGCTGGTCTGGCCACGATCCACTACCCATTAGGCGAGCACAGATGAGGCTGAGCATCTGCTGAATCTCTCCGAGTTCGCTGCCGGCAGAGCGTCCTGTACCACTGAGTGCCTGGGCATAGGTGAGTGCCCCTGGTCAAGAGGGCCGTAGTCGATGGGGTGGCGAAGCTGCACCATGTGGCAGTGTAGGCACATGTTCATCCACAGAAGGCGGCCAAGCCGTTGGTCCAGGCCTCTCCTGGGGCCTCCTCTGTTTTCCGGGGCGTGGCGAGCAGTGTGGACGGCGTGTTATTGGTGGAGGGGTGGTTGTGTTTCTCCATTCTCTCTCTCTCTCTCTCTCTCTCTCTCTCTCTCCCTGTCTCTCTCTCTCACACACACCCCCCTCTGACTCTGAGTACCACATCAGTACCACATCAGTACTGGATCATGTCTGGTTTCCCGATTGTTAGATTTGGGTGAACATCATATCAGACTATAACTTTACCTGAAAGACCAAGTGTCAATTCAACCCCCCACAAGTTAGTTTGCAAAGCACCAGGCTACAGCCATCAGGCTTGGCGCCTGACCTTTTGTCTATGTTGAGGAGCCATCACACATGTTTCCTGGCGTTTGTGTGTCTTGGAGCCAGAGACATTATTTGGCTTTTGTCTACAACCACCACAAGATGGTGGAGGCCAAAAGGCATTAGCATCTATATGGCCATACCTGGCTATAGCCCCGGTCAAGCTAGACTTCCCCCTTTGACCTCCAGACACACCCATCTCCTCCCCTACACACATATATATATATTCAATTCTTTTTATTGGATTTCACATATATGTATACAATGACACAATAATAACTGACAATTTTACATTAAAGCTGATCATGTGATAATTCATACCGATGAAATTAACATACAAATCTACAAAATCAACTCTAATAAAATATACAAAATAAAATGTAATAAAATAAATAAATAAATTAAATAATAAGTAATTCTACAATATAAAATGTCTGTACTTTCTGTAATGTATGAGAAGAAGAAGGAGAAAGAAGTGTGTGTGTGAGAGAGAGAGAAAGAGAGTCATAGGTGTGTGTGTGTGTGTCTGTGAGTGTGTGTGTGTCTGTGTGTTTGTGAGTGCGTATGTGTGTGTGTGTGCATGTGTGTGTGTGTGTGTGTGTGTGTGTGTTGTGTCGAGCTGACCGTGGCTAGTGGCTGAATAAACACATTCTTTCGCTAAGCCGTCTTCCACAAGTCTGTTATTCTGAAGAAGCTAACTTGAACCAAGCCTGGGCCTCCGACGAATTCGCCGGAGAACAGCAGAAGCTTTTCACAACTGGTAGTAGCTGAATAGGATCAGTACCAGATCAGAACCAGATCAGAATCAGATCAGAATCAGAACAGAACCAGATCAGAACCAGGCCTGTGGGCTGTAATCTTTTCCAGCAGGCTCCAAAAATGGCTCTCTCTCTCACACACACACACACACACACACACACACACACACACACACACACACACACACACACACACACACACACACACACACAGGCTGCAGAAAGGGCTCCCTGCTTCCTCATGAGTATGAATAAATCAACAGGTTTAAAAATAGCAGCATGGATTCCAACTGCAGTCAGTCCACTCTTA
>NC_045155.1:25013391-25016373 GCF_900700415.2 Clupea harengus
CCATCAGCTACTTGTTAGTCACTTAATATTGTGCCTAAAACTATTAAGTATTCCGTTTTAGCTACACCTGCCGGTATCCTGTACATCAACATTTGCAGTCAATACTACTTTTTGAATCGCTATATATTGTGGCTAAACACATTTTTACCCGGTAAATAAAGTGTTCCATTTCAGCCGTTTACATCATCATTTGCATTTCAATTGGAATTGTTTAGAGTAGAAATTCGTTTTTATAAAAAGGAGAAAATATACTGATATACGGTGCTTGTTTATCTACCGTTTTAGCAAGCCAGCCAGTTAATTAGCTAACATCTTAAATAATATACGGTGCTTGTTCATCTACCTTTTTAGCAGGCCAGCCAGTTAATTTGCTCACATCTTAAATAATATACGGTACGGTGCTTGTTCATATACCTTTTAAGCAAGCTAGCCAGTTAATTTAATAACATCTTAAATAATATATGGTGCTTGTTCATCTACCTTTTAAGCAAGCCAGCAAGTTAATTTGCTAACATCCTAAATACTATACGGTGCTTGTTCATCTATCTTTTTAGTAAGCCAGCCAGTTCATTTGCTAACATCTTAAATAATATACGGTGCTTGTTCATCTAGCTTTTTAGCAAGCCAGCCAGTTCATTTGCTAACATCTTAAATCATTTAAGATCTACCATTATTTGTTGATATAGGCCTATTTAGAAAAACTTGGGAGAGTTCATACTAGCTTGCTAGCTATACACTAAGCAAAATAATGTGCCCCAGCTAACGGAGGAATTGCTAATCGCTAACGAGATGCTAGCGGCGATTTAACCGGTTGAAATTAACTTACTTTGACACTATAACAAACTTGTGAGTCAACAACTTTCCTAACACAGTCAAACATCAAGCACATGGTTTATTGCAGGTAAAATACAGGCAAGCTGGTCTCAGGTAGCGAAGTATATATGCGAGATGCTCTGGGGTAAATTGCGTTATTGAGGTTGTCTGACTTCCAAAAAGAGCCCGGGTGACGTAATGCTAACGTTGGTATAGCAACTGTCACTCAAGAGTCGTTCGAAAGCCAATATTACATCACCCGGGCTCTTTTTGGCACCCGGTCACTTTTTACCATGACAGCTCCATCGGTCAGGGGAGACCAAGATTGGAAGATTTTAGTGCAGAAAAATATTATTGGTTTACACACATCTGATCTCTCCTCCCTTCTCCTCTCTCTCCTCTCTCTCCTCTCCTCTTCCACACCGTCCCCAGCGCTCACTCCATCTGATCTCTCCTCTCCTCTTCCACACCCGTCCCCAGCGCTGGCTGTCACTCCATCTGCCCCCTTCCAGTTCCGAGTTAGGGAAAAATGACTGTTAAAAACGCAGCACACATCCGGAGCGAGTTACAAAACCCCTAAAGTTCTGCACACCTGTATCAGTGAGGGAGTTCTGTGACCTCATCTCTGTTACGACTAAATTCCCTTTGAGTTATTAGATAATTCTACTCTACTGTCTCACTTGCCTATTTGTAGTCCTTTACTTTACACTTTTTACAACTATTTTACTTAATTGTAACTAATTTGAACTTACTTGTCACTTTCTTCGCCTGCTATTATTATTTAATTTATTTATTTCTATTTCTTAATCACTATTGTATTTTTATATTTAGTTCATTATTCATTTGACCCCTGTTATCATTATTATTATTATTATTATTATTATAAATGAAGGTTTCCCTCGGTGCGTTTCCAAAGGCTTAAATAAAGAACTGATGATGAAAACTGATGCTATGAAGCAGCAGAAATTCATTCCTCCACCGCAGAGGCGATAAACTGATGAGTGCATCAAAAGCCAAGTCTCGACTAGGTAACGGTACGACACTCCCGTCTAGTGGCCGCTTTAAGAATCGCACGACCTGCAACAAGGCATTGCGGCACAGATGGTGCGATGATTCATACACAGCACACGAGACGAGGAATACTAATTAAAAACTGGCACTTCCTCCTCATCGGCCTTGATGTTAACTTAATTAATGGACAACAAGCGTCTTCCACTCTTCTGAAGCATGAGGTCAATAAGGAGGTGGGTGGATTGACGTTTCCCGTTGGGTTGTCAGAAGGTGTCTGCATGTTTTTGATTTGAGCTCGTCCAAAACAGACAGCAAACAGTGGATTGAAAACTAAAGAATGGAAATTATATAATGAGCAGATGTCCTCTCAGAACGTCTCAGATGCTGACATTTTCCTGTGTCAGTCCCAGAGGTGTCTCCTTCCGTTTGTGTGTGTGTGTGTGTGTGTGTTTGTCTCCTTCCGTCTTCTGCCCCCTGCAGGAGAAAATGAGAATCTGCTGATGTCGTGGATCACTGCTCATGAATCTAATCAGCTCATCACACAGGATATGTGTGTCTCATCTCATCTTCATCGCTCCTGACAAACTCTTGAAACGTGGTGAACTCCTCATACACACACACACACACACACACATACACACACACTCTTGAAACATGGTGAGCTCCTCATACACACACACACACACACACACACACACACACACAACACAGATCTTCTGGTAGCATCCATCCCCAGCACAGAGCTCAAATAAATCGTGTAAGTAGTGAACACTCACACTCACACACGTTGGGCATTCACTCACACATGTCTGGAAGTCCTAAATGACTGCATGTGTGTATGTGTATGTGTATGTGTATGTGTATGTGTATGTGTATGTGTATGTGTAAGTGTGTGTGTGTGTGTGTGTGTGTGTGTGTGTGTATGTGTGTGTGTGTGTGTATGTGTGTGTATGTGTGTATGTTTGTGTGTGTGTGTGTGTGTGTGACACACACGTCCTAAATGACTGCAGCAATCTGTGAACATGACATTGCATTTGCACTTTAATTAAGCCTTAATTCAATTTCCTGATTGATTGAACAGACATCACTACAAACTCATTTCCCTGGGAAATCTCATTACTTCTTCAGGTCACAAACCTCTGTTCACATCAGTGATGC
>NC_045155.1:25036978-25216978 GCF_900700415.2 Clupea harengus
CTCTGCCAAACACAGTTCACACACACACACATATATACATATACACACCCCAGGGCTACAGCTGAGCCAAACACAGGTCATAACACCCAGAAAAGCAGCTAATCATGCTTAAGTCAAAGTCATATCACCCTGACACAGAAATTATTGACGCTTAACTCATGACATTCCTGCTTAATAACACCATGACTTTAGAGTTTTGCTGGTGATACTGAGGTCATGAGCCCCATTATTGAGGCTTTGCTTGGGGCTCAGCTAGCTGTGTTCCGCTAATGCTAAGGCTGTTCTGCTAATGCTAAGGCTGTTCCGCTAATGCTAGGGCTGTTCTGCTAATGCTATTCTGCTAATGCTAAGGCTGTTCTGCTAATGCTAAGGCTGTTCTGCTAATGCTAAGGCTGTTCTGCTAATGCTAAGGCTGTTTCAGGTCATGACATGAGTGACTCGGAGAGCAACAGGAGAAGTGTGTGTGGGTGACGGGGACGTCGAGAAGCTCAGTGTGAGTGTGAGAGGGTGACGATGGCAGAGTGTTTGTGGGTGACGGGGACAATGAGAAGCTCGGTGTGAGTGTGAGAGGGTGACGATGGCAGAGTGTGTGTGGGTGACGGGGACAATGAGAAGCTCGGTGTGAGTGTGAGAGGGTGACGATGGCAGAGTGTGTGTGGGTGACGGGGACAATGAGAAGCTCGGTGTGAGTGTGAGAGGGTGACGATGGCAGAGTGTGTGTGGGTGACGGGGACAATGAGAAGCTCGGTGTGAGTGTGAGAGGTTATTAGGGCTGGGAGACCCACTCCAGCTGGGGATCTAATGGGAGTGTTTCCTGTGAGTGATCTTCCTCTGCAATGAACTGCATTACACTCACCTTTTACTTTACTGAAGAATGGGATTAATATTCTTACCATGATTATATTGACAAAGTCTCATTTTCACACCATGTATCTCATTTCAAAAGGGATTGATCAACCCACACACAAAACAAATACAGGTGAGAAGATCAGAATACACCTTCAAACTCAATATATATCCTTTCATTTGTGTCCTTCAAATTTCATTCAAATTCCTTTCTGTTTCAATATGAATTTCGGCAAAAAAAACAATGTTCTCAAAAGAAGGATATCATTTGTGCTTAAATATGTAAGATGCAAAGTCGGGGGAATACTGTTTTATTTTACAGGGGTGCTGGAGAGAGAGCAGGGGTGCTGGAGAGAGAGCATGGGTGCTGGAGAGAGAGCAGGGGTGCTGGAGAGAGAGAGCAGGGGTGCTGGAGAGAGAGCAGGGGTGCTGGGGAGAGAGAGCAGGGGTGCTGGAGAGAGAGCAGGGGTGCTGGGGAGAGAGCAGGGGTGCTGGAGAGAGAGCAGGGGTGCTGGGGAGAGAGCAGGGGTGCAGTAGAGAGTGCGTTTACAGCGGTGTCTCAATGTAGTGCAAATGTTGGCGTACCTTAGTTTTGGTTTTCGGATACGATTGTCTGTGTGTGTGTGTGTGTGTGTGTGTGTGTGTGTGTGTGTGTGTGTGTGTGATTTATGCTTTGTATGCAAGCTACTGTCTATAGCAGCAGGTGCCAGTTTGGAGAAACAGACACACTACAATGCTGTCCTGAGGAATGGGCTGAAAATCCTACATTACGTAGAAATTCATAGAGTGTATGAGTTCATTAGTGTGTGTGAGTGTGATTGTGTATGTCTGTCTGCTCATATATCAGATGTTCATACACACACGAGTTCATTAGTGTGTGTGTGTGTGTGTGTGTGTGTGTCTGTGTGTGTGTGTGTGTGTGCTCATATATATGATGTTGTTTAGGTGTGTTTCTGCTGGTACTCTGTCTCAAACACAAACACTTTTGACACCTCTAATTACGTCACGCTGATGCAGACCCACATTCCCTCTCTCTCTTTCTTTCTCTCTGTCTGTCCCTTCTCTCACTCTCTGTGTGTCTCTCTCATCCTCATATCCTCTCCTCCCTCTCTCATTTCCCCTCTCTCTTTCTCTCTGTTTAATTGTCTTCCCTCCCTCTCTCTGTCTCTCTCTCACTCCGTCTCTCTTTCTTTATCTCTCTTTGCTTTATTGTCTTCCCCCCCTCCCTCTCTCTCTCTCTCCCCCCCCCTACCCAGAGGCTTTCAGCAGTGCATATGGCGACCTATTACACTACAGATGAATAGGCTGCATTAGTTCCTGCTTATGCTGTGCTGATGGAGAGAGAGGCGAAAGAGCCGAAAGGGGCTTATTAATTGGAAGCCAAGGCGGATGCAGTAGTGTGTGTGCGTTTGTGTGTGTTAGAGCAAGAGTCAGTCACAGTGGTGTGTGTGTGTGTGTGTGTGTCAGTCACAGTGGTGTGTGTGTGTGTGTGTGTGTCAGTCACAGTGGTGTGTGTGTGTGTGTGTGTCAGTCACAGTGGTGTGTGTGTGTGTGTGCGAGTCAGTCACAGTGGTGTATGTGTGTATGTGCGAGTCAGTCACAGTGGTGTGTGTGTGTGTGTGTGTGTGTGTGTGTGTGTGTGTGTGTCGGAGCGAGAGTCAGCCAGTGGTGTATGTGTGTATGTGCGAGTCAGTCACAGTGGTGTGTGTCTTTGTGTGTGTGTGTGTGTAAGAGTGAGACAGCCACAGTGGTGTCTGTCTCTCTCTGTGTGTGTGTGTGTGTGTGTGTGTGTTTGGTGGATGCAGTGACACAGGCAATATGGGCTGCCCCCCTCTCCCCCTCTGTGATGCGTTTAGACTGTGATGACTTAATAAGCCCAGGATGGAGGGGCTTATGAGGTTGGTCATTCAGCTCCCATTTGAGGTAATATAAAGTGTGTGCCATTAGGCCACAGAGTCTGGCTGCTTTATTGAGAGAGGCGCTCTCATGTCATCCCTCTCAGCTACGCGGCTGCCGTGGACCATGGGATGCTGTTGCCAAGGTGATTGACGGACATCCTATATACAGGCTTCTGTTCCTACTGCAACCTCATTAGTCATTATGGCCAGATTAAAAGGAGATGGGGTGTGTGTGTGTGTGTGTGTGTGTGTGTGTGTGTGTGTGTGTCTGTGTATGTTAGAGTGTGTGTGTGTGTGGGAGAGAAGGGGGAAAGATAGGAGAAGAACCAGATTATCAATAAAACCTTCCAACTTCTTTTCCTCTAGTTAATATTTCTCACATCCCACATTCAATTTGATGAGAGTGTGTGTGAGTGTGTGTGTGTGTGTGTGTGTGTGGGTGTATGAGCGATTGTATGTGTCTGTTTGTGTTAGGATGAGCAGGTGTCCCACTTTGTGTTGTTCTGCACAGCATTTCGACCCTTTGTCCCGCATATGGCGATAATGTCCCACATTTTCGTTGGTGATTTTTTTTTTTTTTAAGTCAGAAATAAGAACACATGGATGCGTTTTCTACCGGCCCATGAGATGCTTATGCCATTGCGGCATAGTTTCTACTCTATTTAAAGCAGCAATACGGAGTTCTGTTCCAAAATAAGTAAGCTAAGTACCTAAAAGGAATGGAAAACCTTGCAAACACCACCAACAACCCAGCTGACAGTGATAGAAGCTTGTCAACACACCTACTGGTGTCTTTTGGCAGTACAGCTGGCAATGTCATGCGTGTGAAAGCTTTTCTTGCATTTTTGCAGGGTGTTTCAGCCCGTTACACAGAACTACATAGGGCATATCCTGGATGGCTAGTGGGAAAGACGCAGGTGTTTATCTGTCTCTCACAAGACCATATGCTATCAATATGAATTTGAGGATGGTACCTAAACTAGTTGCCTATAAAACCATACCTCAAAAAGTGTCAAATTGTTGCATAGTGTTACTTTAATAGCGTAAGTATGCAGACAGACAATAAACAACATGCACACATGTGGTTATATATACAGTACCAGTCAAAAGTTTGGAACCACCTTCTCATTTTTGGCGAAGTTTTTTTCTTTACTTTTATTATTTTCTACATGGTAGATAACACTTTTTTTGTTTAGTACATCATTCCATATGTGTTCTTTCCTAGTTTAAATGTCTTCAGTATTAATTTACCATGTAGAAAATAATAAAAGTAAAGAAAACACTTCTCAAAAAAATGAAAGGTGTGTCCAAACTTTTGACTGGTACTGTATACAGTAACATTATTTGAACTGTGCAGGTGGACTGTGCAAAATTTGAATAGTGCAAATGACATCAGTGTAGTAATAACATGGTCGTTAAGGTAATCAGTGCAGTAATAACATGGTCGTTAAGGTAATCAGTGCAGTAATAACATGGTCGTTAAGGTAATCAGTGCAGTAATAAGTGCAGTGATGCTATCATAGTGGTGGTTATAAGGCTATTGCACCTTTTTGACCAGGGTGGAGGAGTTTAGGGACCAGGTGAGATGACCAGGTGAGATCATCGGAGATGTGGATGACCAGGTGAGATCATCCGATGTTGATGCCCAGGTGAGATCATCAGGTGAGATGACCAGGTGAGATGTGGATGCCAAGGAACTTGAAGCTCCGCTGATGAAGATGGGGGTGTGGGCATGACTCGTAGCCCTAGCTCCTAACTGGATGGTAGCTTAGTTGACATTTTTAATGAATGTTTCAGATCTTGGTAATAGAGTTACATTCAGAGTCTATGGCAACAGTTATGGTTAATAGAGTTACATACAGAGTCTATGGCAACAGTTATGGTTAATAGAGTTACATACAGAGTTTGATTTGACCTGATCTGATCTACACATCATGAATTCAAGAGAAGAAATTAAAGGCAAGGAATAATTTATAGATTGTAACTGAGCCAGATACAGAGTGCCTGTTTGACACGGATTCTCCAACTCGCTAAAGAGCCTCTAACAAACACAGATCTGTGTGTGTGTGTGTGTGTGTGTGTTGCTCCCAGACTCACTAGAACTCAAAAATATGAACATCACCTGTACTTGCCTCTCTGAGGCTGGCTCCCTATCAAGAGTAGAATTGATTTCAAATGACTTCTTCTAACATAAAGAGCTTCAAATGGCCCGGCTCCAAATGTCTTCCAGGAATGAATTTTCCCCCACTGTCCGCCTCTTCGTCCCCAGGGTGCAGGTCTTCTAGTAATTCCAAAAGTATCAAAACGCTCTTTCACTTTGTTTCAAAACGTTTATCTGTGTCTACCATTAATTGTTCTTCAATCAGAACACTGTGATATTTGTCAAGCAATAGAAGATGAGGAGATCATCAAATCTATCAAAGACGTTGATGTAATTGTGTTGATGTAATTGTGTTGACAGAAACATTGTGTCAAAATAATCTGCTCAGTCACTGTGCCCTTAGATATTAATAAAACACATTTGGTTAAGATTAGATCATAACTGATAGGGATCTTTATCTCTGTGCTCTCCTTATTTTGAAGAATACATTTTTTTAAACTCTCCACTCAAAAATCGCCTATTTCCGAGCCCAGGTTATCTTGCTTCTGACCCACAGGAACAACCTTGACTCTGAAATGAATCAAAGTGGCAGGGAGTGGCGACTGTGTCGCGCCTTAGTGTGTGTGTGTGTGTGTGTGTCGCGCCTTAGGACTGCACACAGCTAATGGTGGGGCCAGTGGGTTAGGGCGGTGTCAGTATGGAGATCCACACACTCCCCAGCTTTCGGTCCGAGTGCACTAGACTACGCAGTCACTGACATGGACCCCTCTGCTGTCAGTCCGAGTGCACTAGACTACGCAGTCACTCCGCTATCAGTGCATTCACTGTCTGACAGAAACCTCCCTTTTCAGACCACAACCAAATAAACGTGTTCTTTAAACTCTCGGGCCAAATAAACGTGTTCTTTAAACTCTCGGGCCAAATAAACACGTTCTTTAAACTCTCAGGCCAAATGAGTGACACTGTAAACGGGTAAATCCTACTTCCAGACAGTTGAGACAAATTCATCATGGCCTTGAACTGACCTGATCTGATTTATGACATCAATAGGGCCATATTTGTTTTGGTCATATATTGATGTATCATATTGATATCTGATATCTCATAAGGGCGCTATTAAAGCTGACCTTGTAACACTAAACCAGAAGCCTGTTAAAAGGCAAAATGCTGACGAATGGTTTTGATCAAGAACGCAAGACCATCAGCACAGACCTGAGCAAAAACACTACTGACAAACATGGCCATCCACACACACACACACACACACACACACACACACACACACACACACACACACACACACACACACACACACACACACACACACACACACACACACACACACACACACACACACGTGTGGCCATCCACACAAACAAGCATCAAGCATCTGGGGGTGGGGAACAACTTCAGTACAGAGATGGGCCTCCCCTTCTGCTTTAGGTTTCTTCCATTGAACTGAAAGGGACCACAGGCAGATGGGCCCCCCCTTATGTGCCGTATATGGGTTCAAGCTGATGGAATCTCTGTAAGCACGCTTAAGTTGAAGAAGGGACCGGAGAGTTGAAGTCAGGTTTCTGGAGTTTATTTCCGGCGTGGAGACCCCTTGGTGCTCAGAGCAAGGCCCACCTGATAGCAGAATGTGTAGGCATTTATACATTTCAGTCAGGTAGAATACAATAGAAGAGGGGATGACCACACCCTTTAGGTGAGAGGAAGGGGGAGACAGTGGGGGTGAGGGGTTCACCTATGGGGGGAGGGGGTGATACTATGGCACAAAGGGTCTTAGCAGGAAGGAGCCTATCTGGGGGGGGGGAGGGTTCACAAGTCACTTGTTCAGGTCTCAGTGAAACAGAGAGTACACATCCAAAATTAGTTGCAGATACAACATAAGGAGTTAATGTCTTACAACAACAGAATAGTAATATTTCCAGTTCCATCAAAGCATTACCCCTCCAAAATGGTGACATCTGGAGGGCACATTTTGGAAGCCTGTGCAAAGGCATATCATGTAATTGTGATAAATGTAATTAATTCAGATCAAGATATTATAAAAGAAAACCTCACAATTAAAAACAACCAAATCCCCCTTGACTTCCCAATTATTTGGGATAAATTGACCACGCAGACAAATTCTCTCCGGCCAAGGAAAGCTTGTGGTCCAGACAGCATCCAAAACGAAATGCTCAAATGCAGCGCCCCAGAGATGTAGAGTGCTGTGTTAAGGTGTTTTTATGGTTCTACGACTCCGTTACTCCGGGGTCACGCAGTTGCCTCGACGGACTCGTTTTCATTTATGGTTCTCCGACGGTTGTGGCTGTTGTAAAGCATAAAGCCGGCGTAGATGGTCGTATTTGTTCATAAAAGTTGTTTGTTTGACTTAGGTTAAAGTGTTAAAGTTGTTCAATATCGTATTTCCTGACATCTGGTGTAGATGGCTCAATTCCACCCTTCACAAAAGCGGGGTCAAATCAGACCTTAGCACGCACACACACACACACACACACACACACACACACACACACACACACACACTTCCTTAGGACTAGTCTGGATCTGACCAATGGCATCTGTGTCAGACCTCAGTGACCAATGGCATCTGTGTCAGACCTCAGTGACCAATGGCATCTGTGTCAGACCTCAGTGACCAATGGCATGTTGACGAACACTCCATTTTGAACAAAAGTCAAAGTGGGTTCCTTCCAAAACACCCTGTGCACCATGACCATATACACACACCTTCACACACACCCTTCACACACACACACACACCCAACCCTTCACACTTTAATTAACAAACATGAAGGTAAGATATTTGCTTGCTTTATTGATTTCAAGTAAACTTTCGACTCATTTCACACAAAGGGCTCTATTATGGGCCTCTACATTGGGGCAATATGATCAATATGTATGATCTGATCAATATGTATGATCTGATTAAATTCATGTATTTGGAAAATAGGTGTGCTGTTAAAATTGGAGTCAAACAAACTTAATTCTTCACCCAGAAAATAGGTTGACGGGGTTTCTTAGGCCGACACTCTTCTAGACAAAGACCACGAGGCGAATCAAAGGTTTCTGGAGGTGTATTTCAAGGTGCTCCTGCAGGGAGTCAATACCAACATCAAGTAGAGGCAGGCAAAGACTAAGCATCACAGCATCACTGCTGCTAAGAAGACTTTTTTCAATGACAAAATCAACGGTGCAACTGACGCTCGGAAACTATTCTCCACCTTCAAAACTCTGCTCTACCCTCCTCCTCCCCCCCCCAGCTACTAACCTCACTGCTGATAACTTTGCTTCCTTTTTCACAGAGAAAGTGGCAGCCATCGGGCAACAGTTCGACCAACTGTCCCCCTCCCCTAAGGGCGCAACCGTCAATAGCTCATCTTTTCCTTCTTTCATCCCTCTCAGCGAGAGTGAGGTCTCCAAAATCCTAACAGGTAGCCGTCCAACTACATGCCCGCTGGACCCCATCCCATCCAACATCCTTCAAGCCATATCGCCTGCCGTCTTACCGGCAATAACACAGGTGATTAATGCTTCATTTAATTCTGGAACATTTCCTTCTCTTTTCAAAGTGGCTCGGGTAACGCCGCTGCTCAAGAAGCCGTCTCTCGATCCCACTCAGGTGGAAAACTATCGACCGGTCTCACTTCTCACGCTCCTATCTAAAACCATTGAGAGGGCAGCTTCCAAACAGGTCACCGAGTTCCTGTCAAAGAACAATCTCCTCGATCCGAACCAGTCTGGCTTCAAAAGCGGTCACTCCACCGAAACAGCCCTGTTGTCTGTAATGGAGGCCTTAAAAACAGCTAGAGCAGCAGCTCAATCCTCGGCTCTCGTCCTGCTTGACTTATCAGCTGCGTTTGATACAGTCAACCACCGCATCCTTCTGTCCATACTGTCAAGTATGGGCATTTCTGGCAATGCGCACTCCTGGTTTGAATCCTACCTCACTGGGCGCTCGTTCAACGTGTCATGGCAAGGTCAGCTGTCTGTACCTCACCGCCTCACCACTGGGGTGCCCCAAGGCTCGGTGATGGGACCACTTCTCTTTGCCATTTACACCACCTCGTTGGGCCCTATCATCCGCTCGCATGGTTTTTCCTACCACTGTTATGCCGATGATACTCAACTGTTTCTGTCTTTCCCTCCTGAGGACACCACGGTCTCGACGCGGATTTCGGACTGTCTCGCTGATATATCCACATGGATGAAAAATCACCACCTTCAGCTGAACCTGGCCAAAACGGAACTGATGGTCTTCCCAGCCAAACAGGTCATCCACCACAACATCAAGATCAATACTGACTCTTTATCTCTTGCTCCATCCAAAACAGCAAGAAACCTCGGGGTCATTATTGATGACCAACTGACCTTCACGGCCCACATCGCCTCTGTCTCCAGGTCGTGCCGCTTTGCGCTATACAACATCCGCAAAATCAGGCCGTACCTAACCCAGTATGCCACCCAGCTGCTGGTGCAAACCTTGGTGAGCTCCCGCCTTGACTACTGCAACGCCCTCCTAACGGGCCTGCCGGCTTGCGTGGTGAAACCACTACAGATGATCCAGAACGCGGCGGCGCGTCTGGTGTTCAACCAACCGAAAAGGGCACACGTCACCCCGCTACTCATCGAGCTCCACTGGCTGCCAGTAGCTGCTCGCATTAAGTTCAAGTCACTTATGCTTGCCTACAGAGTGCTTACTGGTTCTGCTCCCACCTACCTAAATGCTCTTGTAAGGGCAAATGTTACACCCAGGACGCTGCGCTCGTCTAGTGAGCGTCGTTTGGCACTGCCGTCCGTGCAAGCACGGCAATCCAGACTATTTTCATTTATAGTTCCACGTTGGTGGAACGAACTGCCTAGTACTACCAGAGCAGGGGCGTCCCTCTCTACCTTCAAGAAGCTTTTGAAGACCCAACTCTTCAGAGAGCACCTCCCCTCCTAACTGGCACCTGACTAGCGCTTAACTTGCACTTCAGCAGTTACATTCCTGCACTTCTTTTTCCTCTTTTCTAGGTTGTTGTTTTTCTAATTCTCATGTAAAGTAGTATTTATTGTTACACCATGCTTTTTTATTGCTCTTAGCTTGACTGTTCTCTCCCTTGTACGTCGCTTTGGACAAAAGCGTCTGCTAAATGACTAAATGTAAATGTAAATGTAAAGAGGCACCACAGTGTTACAGGTTAAATACCAGTCAATCATGGGAGGATACCTTGGGGGTGATAGGTCAACATTGGGGAAGGTTCTACAGGTCAAGGTTGGAAAGGGGAGGTGAGTGGGAGGGGATTTTCTTATGGAGGAACACACACACAGGAGAACATGCTTGCAATGCAATGTAAGTCTATAAATTAATGGTAATATCAATTTCCATCAGTCCCCTATTTGAATATGTAAATATTCACATCTTAAGACTATAACATTCAGCTACCACAGGTGCATGAGACTCCCCCCTGCCATGTCCACACCTATGCAATGTTTCTACGCTGGGGATTTGACCCAGAGGCAATGGCCTGAGCAGTAACTGGCTTGGAGGGGATGGCGGTGACTTTAATACAGAGACATTCCATTGTCTTGTAGAACGCTAAGATAACTGTGATAGCCAGGAAGACACTTACCAGGCCTGATACCGGTGCCCACACTCCCTTGGACGTCTCCAAGGTTATATGGGACGGGCATCAGTGTAACCTGAGGGCATATTCCGGCAGATCCAACAGTTAGTATAATCTAAAGTGTCTGCGTAGTCACCCACCATCCCAACAGCCAAGTTTTCATGGTAGCTATGAGCATAGGCAGGGAGGAGTGCCAAAAGCAACAGACATAGGGGATAATTACTATGGTATTCCATGGCTGACCAGACGTCAAATAAATTAAATATTTGGAAACAAAGGGAGTGAAATAGATGTGGGGAATGTGTCAGACCCCCTGCATTAAATGGAGGCAAATAATCGCGTCTCTTTTGAGGGTTGGTCACAAAAAGGATGTTAGCCCTTTCTCTCACAGGCAGAAGCGAAACATTCAAGGGCAATTCAGTTCATGGAGTGGTAATGCAGGCAATGTCCAGATTGGAGAAGGGGTCGAAGGAAGTCCGTGGTTGATGGTAGGACCTCGTGTAACCGCGCCTTGGGTGCGACTGAGACAGTCAGGGGGTGTTGGTAGAATCCTCCTGGTCTGTGATGTGCTCTCGGGACCCAGATGATGAGGATGGGGTCGTTGCAGCAGCCTGGGTGCGACTGTGGCGGTCAGGAGGTGATGGTAGGATCCTCCTGGTCTGTGATGCGCTCTCGGGACCCAGATGATGGGGATAGGGTCGGTGCAGCAGCCTGGGTGCATCCACGTCCACTGTATCTGAGGAGACAGGAAACGGGTGACAGTATGCATAGCAGAGGCAGTTGGCAGAGCAGGGCACTGATTGACACAGGCAGATCCACAGGATAATACAGTACATTTCACAATAGACACAGACAACCCATGGGACATGAACATAAAGACGAGCATGGTTATACCAGACCTACTTACACATCAGGTATCACCGTCATAAGTAGTAAGTTAGTACAGCATGCAACATTTAGCCGGCGGGTAGTCAAGCAAAACTCTTGGTCTGGGAAAGATGGTAGATGTTGATTTCGCCGTGTCCACTAACACTGATGTGGGAGTGGCCAGCAATACTGGAAAAGGTTCCTTAAACTTAGATTGGAGAGGCTTAAGCACACTGATGTTCTGGACAATTATCATATTACCAATGTTAGCTTTATATTAACATTCCAGATCAAATTGAGTTATATCATCTGTTGTATGCTGGAAGGAAAATGCTTTGGTCATTTTGGAGGGTTACAGAAAATAATTTCAGACACTAAGTCGGTAACTAATGCAGAGACGCCTATATTGACTGCTATGTCTGCTTGATCGTTCCCCTCTTGTCCCTTGCTATTATTCACTGTGCGGTGGTTTTACATAGTGCCAGTTTGTGCGGTACTTGTGAAAACAATCGAGTCGTGATTTTGCTGGCGTGACTAATCGGTGTCTGTAGTCGTCAAGTCTGCCAAGTATCCCCTCTTTTTCCAAACAAGGCCATAAGAAAGGACTGTGTGGAAAACATAATCGCTGTTATTAACATTTGTGGCCGGCGCCTGTTGATTAACCATTGCCACCTTTAGGATTTAATTCGTTCTTGCAAGGGGGCTCGACCATGGCTACCAATCAGTGACACAGTAATTTCAGATAAACTAATCTGAACTTTGCGGAGATTCAGTTTGACTCCCGCAGTCGTCGATGGCTTTAAAAGTCGAATTAGGAGTTGGCACATCATGCACTTTGTTTGGGGATGCTATCAATAAATCATCACAATATTGCAGAATACAAGAAGGTGCACACGAGTTAACAACACTAACAACTGACTTCAGCGACAATTTGATGAATATGGGGATGGATTTCAGCAGTAAACGGCAAAGAATGATAAGACCGTTAGATATATCTAAGGCTGAAAACATAATATGACTCGTTAGACTCGTTAAAAGCGCGGAGGGGGCAGGGAAATGTGTGACGATCAACGTGTGGCTGGGGGATGGAGCTGGAGCGCTCACCGATGCCACGTTAGGGTTGCGTTTACCTATATGAAGGGGGAGGGGGGGGGGGTCAATTTCAGCTACATCAAGCAAAATCTTAGCTTCACTTTGATGGAGAATATCATTACCTATTATGGACCCCTCTTGGCAGGGTCCGGCCCAAAATTGCATAAACCGTGGGGAGATGGGGACTGAGTTGCTGTAACCTGGCCATTTAAATTGCGCAAATTGAGTGTTCGTCAATAGTGGGTTCACTTACCGATGGCTCGGTATGCACGAGAAAGCTGTCCTCCCGAGGAGAGCTGGGATATGGGGACTAAAGAGTACTACCTCTGAAGCAGAAGTCACTGATTTTATGCTGGCTGATCTTTAACGTTCATAGCAGCAAAGAATTCGCGCATTTGTTCCATAAGCTTAGCATCCCTGTTAAAGGCCTGTCTACGGTTTGAATTCCGCTTATTACGGTATCCAGGTATCTTATCAGGACATTTGTCAGCCCAATGCCCCTCCTGTTTGCATGCATGGCAGTGTCCTCGCGGAGGGTGTTTGCCATGCGATGTGTTCCCTGCGGGAGTAGACATGGCAGAAGGGGCTGTTAAATTTGCATGGGGATTGGGGACGTTACTTGTAGCACCATCCACCGCAGCTATGCGTGTGGCCGACACCGTTTGATAGTGCCTTTTCTCAGCATGCCTGACCGCATATAAATCAACAAAGCTGGCAAAGCCATTTCCAGACGATTCTTGATCTTTGAAATCTTTAAAACAATGATGATATTTTGCAATAGACTGTGAGTTTGAATAAGTGTTCACAGTTGGTTCGTGTCCCTGGAAATATTGAACTGGAGCGATAGGGGCGTTCAAAATCTGCGGACCAGGAACAATATGAGCGCATGGGAGAGCAGAAACATTACGATAGATAGTGGCATGGGCAGGAGGCGGCGTGATTTCATTTTGCTTATCAATCAACAGAGCACACAAATACATGCCATATTTTGCCTTTTGCTTTTGGTTCTTTAAACCAGACCACCAGTCCAAACTCTGTCCAATGCCCCACTCGCTACACCATCCATCTCTTTTCATTTTATCACATCTTTTCAATTGGGTCTCCAGAACAAAGCGTGCCAAAGATACAGTAGTAACAGGAGCAGATTTTAAAGCAGCCATATTAAATCAGACCAAGATTTTGCTTTGACCAGACAACAAAGTTAAACACAACACAGCACGCTTGGAACAGACCGCCAAAAGATTGATTCGCTGTGGTCGTAGTAATAACAATATAGGTAAATTTAGCGAACGGGACTTTTTCCTATGTGCAGAAAATCGCTTGGCAGATGAGAGCTCTCTATCACATTCGTACAGGTCCAACTAGCTACCCCGATTTGAGAGGTTTTTCGATGGGAGACTTATCTCTGTTTTGTATGGCGCGACAAAACGGAGCCCACCGAATCTCTCAGACACAGTGTATAGTCTAGACACTAGCGCCTCCCAAACTAGGACGGCTGCTGCTGTGCTTTGTATAACACGCGCTACCCCGCCTAAGGACAACGTCTGCCGCTGTGCTCGTAAAGCACGCGTCTATAGCGCTGAAATAACAATTTTAGCGGGACTACTTGGAATTCAATGCCTTTGCGCCGTTCGCCGTAGCGCCGGATGTGTAGAGAGTAAACTGTATCTTTCTCGACTTAATATATATCTATCTTCTCTGTCTCTCACTCTCAAACTAATTTTCTGCACATAGAATGGGCGTAAATCGCTTACCTTTATCGCGAAGGACCATGTGACGGGGTTTCTTAGGCCGACACTCTTCTAGACAAAGACCACGAGGCGAATCAAAGGTTTCTGGAGGTGTATTTCAAGGTGCTCCTGCAGGGAGTCAATACCAACATCAAGTAGAGGCAGGCAAAGACTAAAGAGGCACCACAGTGTTACAGGTTAAATACCAGTCAATCATGGGAGGATACCTTGGGGGTGATAGGTCAACATTGGGGAAGGTTCTACAGGTCAAGGTTGGGAAGGGGAGGTGAGTGGGAGGGGATTTTCTTATGGAGGAACACACACACAGGAGAACATGCTTGCAATGCAATGTAAGTCTATAAATTAATGGTAATATCAATTTCCATCAAGGTGTTTGTCAGAGTTGTATTTTAAGTCTGACTTTATTGAATACTTATAAACTTGCTGTTCAGGTGGATCAATGTGCTGCTCCTGGCCTCCCCTCCTAGATAGAGAGGCGAAGCCTTGGAGGAAAACAAACGTGATTTTTCCCAAACGTGTCAGGTCAACACACACCTGTTTACTATGAATAATCATGTGGTTGAACACTGCATGAGTTTAACCTACCTTGGTAAAACCATAGCAGCATTAGGGAGTTTAAGCATGGCAGTGAATGCACTAAAAGAAGCTCAAAGTGCCCTTAGTGAAATTTGGAATCTCCAAATTCCAATGAAAATCGGCCTTCAAATATTTAGCCCATTACACTGCATGGTAGTGGAGTACGGGGTCACCAAAGCTACATAGCTATAGAACAGACATCCCACCCCTCTGTCCCTACCTACCTACACCCACCCACCCCTCTGTCCCTACCTACCTACACCCACCCACCCCTCTGTCCCTACCTACCTACACCCACCCACCCCTCTGTGCCTACCTACCTACACCCACCCCTCGGCCCCTACCTACCTACCTACACCCACCCCCCCTCTGCCCCTACCTACCTACACCCACCCCCCTCTGTCCCTACCTGCACCCACCCACCCCTCTGTCCCTACCTACACCCACCCCCCCCTCTGTCCCTACCTGCATACACCCACCAACCCCTCTGTCCCTACCTACACCCACCCCCCCCCCTCTGTCCCTACCTACACCCACCCCCCCCCTCTGTCCCTACCTACACCCACCCACCCCTCTGTCCCTACCTACCCACCCCTCTGTCCCTACCTACACCCACCCACCCCTCTGTCCCTACCTACACCCACCCACCCCTCTGTCCCTACCTACCCACCCCTCTGTCCCTACCTACACCCACCCCCCCCTCTGTCCCTACCTACACCCACCCACCCCTCTGTCCCTACCTACACCCACCCACCCCTCTGTCCCTACCTGCATACACCCACCAACCCCCCTCTGTCCCTACCTGCATACACCCACCAACCCCCCTCTGTCCCTACCTACACCCACCCCCCCCCCCCCCTCTGTCCCTACCTACACCCACCCACCCCTCTGTCCCTACCTACCCACCCCTCTGTCCCTACCTACCCAACCAAATGTATGTGAGTTTGTGTGTGTGTATGCATTTATACCCTGTGGCATCACGATGGGCCAGCTAGTAGAGGGGTGTGGAATTCCCCTAGAGGACTGGCTGCCACACCACAAGATGGCTGACGTTCAAATCACTACATCTCCCAGAATGCAGCAGGAACCACCCAGGTGTAGGTGCCTAAGGCACCTAATTGAAAGGGCTCTTAAGAGTGGTGGTGCATGTGGTGAGAGAGGACCAAGAAGACCAAGAGAACCTAGAGCACCTGACGCCACCAAGTTGTTCATTATGATTGTGCGTCCCCTGTATGACACTTGGGGGACTTCCACTTCTTCAACTGTCCTCTGACCGTATCCAAGACCCCCTCCCGGTACTTTTGAACAGCAGTGTAATCACCCCCCAAAAAACAAGGTATTTCAACCCCCCCTTTTCCTGTAGACCTTGGCGTCTTCCAATCCACTCCCCTATCAAGAGAGCTTCACTTTTCCCCCCAATTCACCCTTGCAGAGGACAGCAGCTGGAAATCCTGCACAATATTTTCTAACAGATGTATATCCTCCTCATCGTTTATAAAAACAATCACATCATCGGCATATGCAGACAGATATTTCAACATGGCACAGAAAGGCCTCTCAGGTTGGTGCGTAGGTTATGTAGAAGTGGCTTTATGGCAATGGAGTATAAATGGTGAAACGCTTGGTGAAACGCTTGGTGAAGCATCTGGTGAAGCATCTGGTGAAGCGCAACCGGAAGGGGGAAGGAGTGCCCCAAGGCTGAAAGGAGCTGGACGGACCGACTGGGAACCGACATTCAAGCAGGAAAGTAACGAGAAGTTGCGTGAATTGTTAAACCCTGAATGAAGAGGGAAAAGGGACATTTTGAGTTAGACTTTTGAGTTGTGTTTGAAGAACCTACCTTTGCCTTTGTGTGAAGAAATACCTGAGTTGTACCTTTTTGAGTGGAGTACTGAATTAAAAACCTTCTTTTAACCTCCCATTGTGACTGATTCCTCAGGTACTGCATTGCCCAACCCTGCCACCTGTTACAACCCCCAGATGTGTCCTAAAGGATTTAAAGGGTAATATGAGACCTGGTCAAAAAAAGGTTTGGTCAGAAATATGAAGTGATCTTCATGTCACTGATACTGATCTGCATTTATTCAACTAGCGCTCATCAAAGTGGTGCTCCCGCCGCAAGAGAGATCCAGACTAGTCCTAAGTGTGCGTGTGTGTGTGTGTGTGTGTGTGTCATGTGAAGTAAGACTACACTGTAAACCAGGATGGTGTAAAATCAGATTTTCTGCTGTTTCTTCAGCAGGGAGTGAAGAGGAGTGTAACCTCCCCGCCCCCACCACCACCACACACACACACACACACACACACACACACACCCCTGAGTGTTTTCCCTCCATGAGCGCTCAGTAATATGTGTTCACACATAAAAGTGATTTGTCTGGACGTTTGACTGACAGATTGTGTTCAGTGCATCACACTGCCTGACAACAATTTACTGAGTGCACAGTACTTTTTATGGGCCGATATAAATCTGTCCCGCCCGCTTCCTCCAACACAACTCTCTTTCTCCTCCCTCCCTCCCTCTCTCTTTCCCTCCCTCTCTCCCTCTCCCTCTCTCTTTCCCTCTCTCTCTTTCTCCTCCCCCCTCTCTCCCTCCCTCTCTCTCTTTCTCCTCCCCCCTCTCTCCCTCCCTCTCTCTATTTCTCCTCCCCCCTCTCTCTCTTTCTCCTCCCTCCCTGACTATATATCTCCCTTTCTCTCTTTTTATCTCCCGTTCTGTGTCAGTCGTTCTGTGTCTCCCTCTCAATCTTTCTCTTTTTTATCTTTTCATCTTTATGTCTCTCTCTCTCTCTCTCTCCATCTCTGCAGTCTAGAGGAAGTTGTCCTCCCCGTCCATCTATTGCCGTGGTTATTATGTAGATATCGATCCCCGCGTTCATTCAGGGGCGTCGCCGACGCAGTTTTCCATTTCCCAGAAGCACACCCTGCTCCTCCACACACTCTCTCTCTCTCACACACACACCTACCCCTCTGCTGGGCGGAGAGGTCTGGTCCCGTCACTGCTATTTACTGCTCATTAGGGCACTCACGCATGACCGGCAGAGGAAACAATGATTCACTCCACACACACACACACACACACACACACACACACACACACACACACACACACACACACACACACACACACACACACACACACACACACACGGCAGGCAGAGGAAACAATGATTCACTTAGCTTCTCACCAAGATTAACGCCACGCATTTATGGCTGTGATCGATATCTCCTGAAAATACGGCCCTCAGAGGAGCTCTGGCACGCCCAGCTTACTTTCTCCCTCCGCTTGGCCATGAAATATTGATAGCATCTGTCGCCTTGCCTTGTTGTTGTTGTTGCTGCCGCCCCCCCCCCCCCCACACACACACACACCACCTATCCGCCCGACTCAATGAAATATTAATGTCCATAAAATACCTGTTTGAGACCAACACGTAACCTGCCTGTCTCTCTCACACACACACACACACAGACACACACACACACACATGTTACCTGCCTGTGTGTGTGTGTGTGTGTGTCTGTCTCCGCTGCTGCTGCTGTTTGAGACCAACACGTAACCTGCCTGTCTCTGTTGCTGCTGCTGCTATTGTCGTCGTCGGAGACGGTGTCTGTGGGTGACTGGTCCCTGTCAGATGTATTGATAAAGCCATCAATCAATCAGCGTGGGATTGTTCATCCTCTCGTGCGAACCATGGCACGGGTGCTGAGTATCTGCCACAGCGAGGGTCTGTTGTGTGAGAGTGTGTGTGTGTGAGAGTGTGTGTGTGTGAGTGTGAGTGAGAGTGTGTGAGTGTGTGTGTGTGTGTGTGTGTGTGTGTATGAGTGAGTTAGTGAGTGAGTGTGTGTGTGTGAGTGAGTGTGTGTGTGTGTGAGTGAGTGTGTAAGTGTGAGAGTGAGTGTGTGAGTGTGTGTGTAAGTGTTTGTGTGAGTGTGTGTGTAAGTGAGTGTGTGTGTGTGTGTGTGTGTGTGAGTGTGTGTGTGTAAGTGAGTGTGAGTGTGTGTGTGTGAGTGTGTGTGTGTAAGTGAGTGTGAGTGTGTGAGAGTGTGTGTGAGTGTGTGTGTGTATGTGTGTGAGAGTGAGTGTGTGAGAGTGAGTGTGTGTCCTTCCTAGGTCGTTTTCTAATTCTTATGTAAAGTAGTATTTATTGTTACACCATGTTCTCTATTGCTCTTAGCTTGACTGTTCTCTCCATTGTACGTCGCTTTGGACAAAAGCGTCTGCTAAATGACTAAATGTAAATGTAAGTGAGTCTGAGTGTGTGTGTGTGTGTGTGTGTGTCATGTGAGTTGGGCTGCTTCTGTGTACCTGTAAGTCGTCCTGTGAGATGAAGATTCCTTCGTGGTCATGCGTGTGCACTGACACCCAAGAGTAGACACACACACACACGTACACACACGCACACACACACGCACACACACACACACACACACACACACACACACACACACACACACACACACACACACACACACACACACACACACACACACACACACACACACACAGGCCTGTAGCATGACTGTGACCTCAGAGATAAGCATATTTCAGGAGATGGTTTTAAGGCTACAGGGATGTCATTTAAAAAAGTAATTATTTCTCTAGAAAAACTGCAACACCCATAGATATGCAATGAAATGTAACCATTTGCAACTTTGTGAAAAATAATAATTTATTTACTTTTATTTATTTATATTTTACTATGAATAGAACTGTGTCAGTCAGCAATATAAACACATCATCTGCGGAAATAACAAATTCCTCCTTTCACTCTTTACCCATGCCAGATCCACACACACACACACACACTGCTCGCTTTAAAGCTTTGATGTAGTGCAATTACCGGGAGGATGCAATTGAAAATGTATGCATGAAAATATGTCTGTTTGTGATTTTTTTAATTCTATTTTTAAGGGACAACAAAAGGACAGCAAGCCCCAGATTCAGCTCGGGACGCGAGGACAGAAAAGCCCCATTTTAATCACTGACTGTGGCGTGCACACACACACACACACACACACACACTGACTGTGGCGTGCACACACACACACACACACACACACACACACACACACACACACACACACACACACACACTCACACTCACACTGACTGTGGTGTGCATATTAATCACTTTTACAGATTATTTGGGCTAAAAAGCGAGTTAATTATGCTCTTTTCTAAAGCACACAGTAAACATGCCTGGGACTAAGGAAACTAAACTGATGAAAATACCGTAGCATGTTATAGTAATAAACCCTCAAAACTAAACTGATGAAAATACCGTAGCATGTTATAGTAATAAACCCTTTGTTACACACAGGTGTCTCGCTCTGAGTGCTGAGCCGTTGCTACTGAGAGAGAACTCCTCTGTAGGGGCTTCCTCAAGTCGGCCCAGGGCCAAGAGTTTGTGTGTGTGTAGGGGTAGTGTGTGTGTGAGTAGGGTTAGTGTGTGTGTGTGTGCAGGGGTACTTGGTGGAGGAGGAGGGGAGGAGTAAAGGCCAAGAGTGTGTGTGTGTGTGTAGGGTAGTGTGTGTGTAGGGGTAGTGTGTGTGTGTAGGGGTAGTGTGTTGTGTGTAGGGGTAGTGTGTGTGTGTAGGGGTAGTGTGTGTGTAGGGGTAGTGTGTGTGTAGGGTAGTGTGTGTGTAGGGTAGTGTGTGTGTGTAGGGTAGTGTGTGTGTAGGGTAGTGTGTGTGTGTAGGCGTAGTGTGTGTGTAGGGGTGTAAGGGGCCGAGGCGGCCACCCCACGTTTCGGGATGTGGGAGACTGGAGTCGGTGGTGAAGCCAGGAAAAACGGTACAGGAGTTGGTGGCTTTCTTAAAAAAACATTTTATTATTTATTGTAAAGGGAAGATTCTCTCCAACGTCCCCAAACATATATCCAAAACAAATAAACATAAATCAATCCAGAAGTCAAACTGTACTCAAAGTACACAGGCAAACACTAGACGAGATCGAGGCATAAACTAAGCACAAAGTATTCACGCGTCTAAACACTGTTGACTTGATCTCACAGCAGGTAATGGTTCTCTATCTCATGCCATTCATGCGTCTCCCATGCATCTCCAGTCTTCCCTCACGGAATGAAGGCACCCTTTAAATAACACACTTGGACTCCCCCATTGGGCTAAAGGGGCTTAACCTAATTGGACCGAACCATTGTAGTGGGGGAGTCCAAGTTTCTTGCAACATGAGTCAAAGTCCATTTTGGTGCCACAGTGAGAAGGGGGGATTTCACCTTCTCACAAGGGGTATTGTGTGTGTGTGTGTGTGTGTGTGTGTGTAGTGTGTGTGTGTGTGTGTGTAGTGTGGGTGTGTGTGTGTGTGTGTAGCGGTAGTGTGTGTGTGTGTGTGTAGCGGTAGTGTGTGTGTGTGTGTGTGTGTGTGTGTGTGAGAGAGTGTGTATAGGGGTACTTGCTGGAGGAGGAGGAAAGGCCCTGGACAAATTCTGAGAGGGTGAGAGAACAGGACAGATGAGAGGCAGAGAGATGAAGAGAGAGTGTGTGTGTGTTTGTGTGTGTGTGTGTGTGAGAGAGAGAGGGTGAGATAACATGACAGATGAGAGACAGAGAGATGAAGAGAGAGTGTGAGTGTGTGTGTGTGTGTGTGTGTGTGTGTGTGTGTGTGTGAGAGAGAGAGAGTGAGAGAACAGGACAAATGAGAGGCAGAGAAATGAAGAGAGAGTGTCAGTGTGTGTGTGCATGTGTGTGTGTGTGAGAGAGAGAGAGAGAGAGCAGGATAGAGTGGAGATAGAGAGGGTAGACGGAATGATAGAGAAATATAAATTAAAAAGAGAAAATGAGAAATGAGTTAGAGAGAGAGAGTGTGTGTGTGTGTGTGTGTGTGTGTGTGTGTGTGTGTGTGTGTGTGTGGAGTGAGTGAGTGAGTGAGTGAGAGAGAGAGGACAGCAGGAAATTGTTCTTTCCTCTGTCCCACTTAGACAGGCTGAGTGCTTTTATGCTCTCCAGAGCTTACCTCCTTCTCCATCTCTCTCTCTTTTCTTTCTCCCTCCTCCCCTTCTCCATATCTCTCTCTTTCCACCCTTCTCCCTCTCACTCCTCCAGCCTTCCTTTCTCATGCCCATTTATTATTTTCATCACTCTCCTCCCTTGTTCTCTCTCTCTCTCTCTCTCTCTCTCTCTCTCTCTCTCCTGTTTTAATCTCCCTCTGTTCAGGTTACCACTTTATCTCTTAATGTTCCCCTGTCTCGTATTTCTAAAATAATTTTCAATTATTTCCAGTTCAGTTGAATGAGTCACTCACATTTGAACACACTGCTTTAAAAAGAGGTGAGAAATGATCTACTTCATCCACAGTAGCCTTCCTGGCTCCTGAAAGTCCATTTTAATCACAAACACACAACCACACAAACACACACACACCCCAATTGTACACCCTTTCAGCTGGAGGAGTGGACCAAAATCCCTCCTGAGATGTGTGTAAACCTGGTGACCAACTACAAGAAAAGTCTGACATCTGTGCTTTATTCCACCAAGTACTAAGTCATGTTTTGCTAGGGGTTCAAATACTTATTTTCTGCATCAAATACAAATTAAGTCATAAATGTTATAAAATGCAGTTTTCGGGATTTGTTTGTTGATATTCTATTTCTCACTGTTAAAATACACCTACCATTACAATTATAGATCACACATTTCTTTGCAAGTGGCCAAACTTGCGAAATCGGCACGGGTTCAAATACTTATTTTCCCCACTGTGTGTGTGTGTGTGTATGTGTGTCACACAAGTTTAAACAGATTGGGAATTAGCTGAGACACAAGCACGGGAAATTGCAGTGCTAGTTAGTAAACAATAGAAGAGATATTGTCCGAATTATCAACCGAACCAGACCGAGTTATCTCGGGGTGTCGATCGGATCGTAGTCGGACCGCAATTATTCGAACAAAGGTGTTTACAAGAAAGGGATGATTCTATTTCAGTCCAAATAAGCCAGTAATTCGAATCCATGTAAACACGGTGAAAATACAGCATCTTTTCATCTACAATGATCTCTTCTGATGAAGTCTACGGAGACGGTGAATGTGTTGAGTGTTTTGAAAAAATGTGAAAATGATTGACTGTAATGGGAGAGAGCATATGCTATAGTTATGGCAGCATGAGTCACTTTTTGGTGGAGTACATTTCATTTCTTTTCATTTAGTCATTTAGCAGACACTTTTATCCAAAGCGACTTACAAGGATGTATACACATTTTACATTTACACTGATGGCACACTGCACATCAGTAGCAAATAGGGGTTCAGTGTCTTGCTCAAGGACGCTTCGACAGGGAATCGAACTAGCAACCTTCTGATTACTAAACGACTTCTCTACCACTGTCGCCTGTATGAAGTGTATGAAGAGTATGAAGTGTTTTGGTGGTTGTAGTGCATGTTGCACCAAAGGTTAACTGATGTGCTGAGGTGTGTGTTTGGAAAAAGTGGACATGGTATTGAGACAAGTGTGAAAATGATTGGAAAAAACTGTTACATACAACACACGTTGAGAACAAGACTAAAGAGAAGTTCTGCGTTCTGATACACACCCACACACATATTCACACACACACACATACAACTTTGCATAACATTCCTTTGCCTATACACACACACACACACACACACACACACACATCCATTTTCCACTGCAGTTGCGATTAACTGTCTGGATCAAGTCATGTTACCTCACAAAACTCTAACAGGAAGAACATTCTCCTTCTAAAACTTTTCTCTCTCTCTCTTTCAAGCACTCCCTTCGTCCTCTCCCCGTGATTGATATGATGAGGAAATTATAACGTTTCTGCTAATCTAGATTACATCAATTACCTCCCGAGACGATTAACTCCTAATAAATATTTCACAGGTGAGAGTGGTGGAATTCCACCTTTATGAAATATTCAGTGTTTAATTGCCTGTTTAGGATGATTAATAGTGGTGTAATTAGCCAAGTTATCCTGTGTGTGTGTGTGTGTGTGTGATCTTGTTGGGCCATCTACAAGCGATCATAATTAATTGGCTGGTGGGGGCCAGAACTCGAGCGGTGGGGGGGGGGAGATCTCGAGCAGCAGGGGGGGGGGGGGGGGGGGTTGTCACCTGGAGGAGAGTGGGGGAGGAGCTGTTGTGGGGGGGGGCGGGGGAGATCTAAAGCCCCCCCCCCACACACACACACCTTTATGTGTGGAGGAGATCAAAAGCCACACACACACACACACCTTTATGTGTGGAGGAGATCTAAAGCCCCCCCCCCCCCCCCCCCCCCCCACACACACACACCCTTATGTGTGGAGGAGATCTAAAGCCACACACACACACACACACACACACACCTTTATGTGTGGAGGAGATCTAAAGCCCCCCCTCACACACACACCTTTATGTGTGGAGGAGATCGAAAGCCACACACACACACACACACCTTTATGTGTGGAGGAGATCTAAAGCCACACACACACACACACACACACACACACACCTTTATGTGTGGAGGAGATCTAAAGCCCCCCCCCCCACACACACACCTTCATGTGTGGAGGAGATCTAAAGCCACACACACACACACACACACACACACACACCTTTATGTGTGGAGGAGATCTAAAGCCTCATTGCAGTCTCTCTTAAAGGGGAGGAATAGCCCGGCTCTGGCGTGGTACTGGCCCGGCTCTGGCGTGGTTCTGGCGTGGCTCTGGCCCGGCTCTGGCCCGGCTCTGGCCCAGCATTGGCTCTGTTAGCCTGGCGTAAGGCACCTTGCAGGAGACAGCTCAGCATTGCCTGTAGACTTGGTCTACTAAACTAGGGTCCCTTTTGTCTGTGTGTGTGTGTGTGTGTGTCTGTGTGTGTGTGTGTCTGTGTGTGTGTGTGTGTGTCTGTGTGTGTGTGTGTCTGTGTGTGTGTCTGTGTGTGTGTGTCTGTGTGTGCGTGTCTGTGTGTGCGTGTCTGTGTGTGCGTGTCTGTGTGTGCGTGTCTGTGTGTGTGTGTACAGTCAAGAAGTTCTAACAAACATTGTCTGCCAGAATCTCTGTGTGAGTGTGTGAACATTTGTGTGTGTCTGTGAGCACAGAAAAATTCCTTAAAAAATGAAAACCAACCAACAGCAGGTGTGTGTGTGTGTGTGTGTGTTTGTGTGTGTGTGTGTGTGTGTGTTGTGGTTATTTTAGAAAGAGGAATAGTTCTGTTTCTCCTTCTTTTGTCAGAACTCCTCGTTTGTCTCTGCAAAGATAAGATGACTGCAGGAGAATAAAACACTCTCTCTTTCACACACACACACACACACACACACACACACACACACACACACACACACACACACGAGACACAGAGACAAAAGACTGCAGAGGGGGTTCAGATCTATTTTCAACAGGAGAATCACACACAGACAGACATACACACTCACTTTTATCTTTCAGCTACAGCTCTGATAACTTTGCCTTACAGAATGTGTGCATGAATGATTCTCTTGTATATCTGTCAGCGTGTGTGGGCACATATGTGTGTTTGTGTGTGTGCGCATGTGTGTGTGTGTGTGGGCGCATGTGTGTGTGTGTGTGTGTGTGTGTGCGCATGTGTGTGTGTGGGCACAGGGATGGTACCAAGTTAATCACATATGGTCGGTGTCTCTCATCTTTGGAACATTCCTCTCGGGGTGTGCAGATGGAACACAGCGTCACGGTGGCATTGAATCTCACCGATCAAAGACACTGTGTGTGTGTGTGTTGTGTGTGTGTGTGTGTGTGTGTGTGTGTGTGTGTATATAACTGGCTGGGAGGAGAATAAAGCTGTGAGTACATACGGTCTCTAATGGGTTCATTCAGAGACACAACGAGAAACGCAATCAGCAACAAAGAAACCTACACTCACACATTCATAACGTGAGAGATAAAATGACACGTACACATTCAACGGTACAACAACAAACACACACATTAAGCAACAAAACAAGAAACATGTAAAAGAGGAAAACAGACAAAAAAGAAAACAAAGACAGACAAAGCACATCAAAGATTTATATAGCGGGGTCTTTTGTGTGTGTGTGTGAGATTTATATAACGGGGTCTTTTGTGTGTCATTTTGCTGAACATTGGTGTGGGCATTTAATGTGCACACAGACAATAATGACGTGTGTGTGTTTGAGTGTGTGTCTGTGTGTCAATCAATGATTAACTGACAGCCAGTGCGTCCCTTGAGAACGGTGAGCTTTTGTAAAGAAACAGGAAGGGAGGCTGTGTTGCCAGCCCAGCCCCACCCATGTACACACACACCCACCCATGCCTGCTCACCCCTACACACACACACCCACCCATGCCTGCTCACCCCTACACACACACACACCCCCACCCATGCCTGTCTTCACCCCTACACACACCCACCTGTAGGCCCGATCTGGTCCTTATGTAGTCCTTATAGAGGCCTGATCTGGTCCTTATGTAGTCCTTATGAAGGCCTGATCTGGTCCTTATGTAGTCCTTATAAAGGCCTGATCTGGTCCTTATGTAGTCCTTATGATGGCCTGATCTGGTCCTTATGTAGTCCTTATGATGGCCTGATCTGGTCCTTATGTAGTCCTTATGATGGCCTGATCTGGTCCTTATGTAGTCCTTATGAAGGCCTGATCTGGTCCTTATGTAGTCCTTATGATGGCCTGATCTGGTCCTTATGTAGTCCTTATGAAGGCCTGATCTGGTCCTTATGTAGTCCTTATGAAGGCCTGATCTGGTCCTTATGTAGTCCTTATGAAGGCCTGATCTGGTCCTTATGTAGTCCTTATAAAGGCCTGATATGTCCTTATGTAGTCCTTATAAAGGCCTGATCTGGTCCTGATGTAGTCCTTATAAAGGCCTAATCTGGTCCTTATGAAGGCCTGATCTGGTCCTTATGTAGTCCTTATGATGGCCTGATCTGGTCCTTATGTAGCCCTTATGAAGGCCTGATCTGGTCCTTATGTAGTCCTTATGAAGGCCTGATCTGGTCCTTATCCTGATCTGATCCTGATCTCATCTAATGTGTAGTCCTGATCCTGAGCTTTTAGTCCTCTTTGATCTGGCTGCTGCCTGAGATACAGTGGACCGCAGTGTCATGTGTGTGCGTGTGTGTGTGTGTGTGGTCCTGTGCTCATCTAATGTGTAGTCCTGATCCTGAGCTCATCTAATGTGTGTGTGTGTGTGTGTAGTCCTGTGCTCATCTAATGTGTAGGCATTGACCAGGTTAGTGCACGTAGGGTAGAAGCCAGGGGAAGAGAAGAGGAACGGATCAGAATTGAGCATCACACCACGTGTGTGTGTGTGTGTGTAACCCTCCCCCCCACTCCAACGTGCCATTCTCACCAAAGGTGGGTGAAAAATCCACTAATTACTAATTAATTTCATGCTAGATTGTAAGTAGTATAATTGCAAGGTCAAGTTTAAGGTGAAGCTGAGTGACAAACACACACACACACACACACACGCTCAGTTGTTAATGTGAAATCACAGTTCCATCACAATGCCAGTCACTCTGAAGCCGTAGAGTGCCCGCACCAGCTCCCCTCTGGGCAGTGCCCGCACCAGCTCCCCTCTGGGCAGTGCCCGCACCACCTCCCCTCTGGGCAGTGCCCGCACCACCTCCCCTCTGGGCAGTGCCCGCACCACCTCCCCTCTGGGCAGTGCCCGCACCACCCCTGTGTGAGCCGGGCCCAGGTGTAAGCTTTCAGATGAGTGTGTGTGTGTGTGTGCCACAGGACCTTTAAATATTTAGCTGCAGCGTCGGAGCACCCGAGGAGGAAAAGAGAGTAGGGCAAGCAAGTCTGTGTGAGTGCGTGCGTGTGTGTGTGTGTGTGTGTGTGTGTGTGTGAGAGAGAAAGAGAGAGAGAGAAAAGGGCAAGCAACAAACATGTGTCTGTGTATGTGTGTGAGAGAGAGGGAGGGAGCGGGGGAGGGCAAGCAAGCGTATCAGGAAGCGGTGAGGAAAGTAGAATACATTAGATTAGTTAAAAGAGTGTGTGTGAGAGAGAGTGGGATGCTGAAGCTTGGTGGGGTCTGATTTATAATTCAACCTGCTCTGAGAGTAGGTGTCAGGTTTGGTGTGTGTGTGTGTGAGAGAGGTTTGTAATATGTGTGTGAAGTTTATTTCGTGTGTGTGTGTGTATATATCAGGTGCATAGTCTGTGTGTGTGTGTGTCAGGTTTACTGCGTGTGTGTGTTGTGTGTGTCAGGTTTACAGTGTGTGTGGTGTGTTGTGTGTGACAGGTTTACAGTGTGTGTGGTGTTAAGTGGATGAGCCGGCAAACAGCTGAGGGATTGTGTTTACTTAGCTCCGACGCTGCAGCTAAATATTTAAAGGTCCTGTGGCACATACAAACACACACACACACACATCTCTGAAAGCTTACACCTGGGCCCGGCTCACACAGGGGTGGTGCGGGCACTGCCCAGAGGGGAGGTGGTGCGGGCACTGCCCAGAGGGGAGCTGGTGCGGGCACTCTACAGCTTCAGAGTGACTGGCATCGTGATGGAACTGTGATTCCACATTAACAACTGAGCGTGTGTGTGTGTGTGTGGATTTTTCACCCACCTTTGGTGAGAATGGCACGTTGGAGTGGGGGGAGGGTTACACACACACACACACACACACACACACACACACACACGGTAAATCCATATCTTGGGAAGCACATACATACTTGAACATACATCCATACATACAGGGCTAACATCTGAAGAGTGCAACCCTCAGTGTTTATATTTAACAATTTCAAAACGGCCTCCGTTAAGTTGCCACCTAAACAGCTCTCCCCCCCCCCCCCCCCACCCCACACACACACACACAATGCAACCGCCCCCTTTTCTCTCTCTCTCTCGTGTGTCTAGGCTCCTTGAAACAAACTGTCCGCTATTTCTATTGACACTGTTACATGACGGCTCTATTTCTATTGACACTGTTACATGCACGGCTCTATGCATGAACATGAAAGGGAGTTCCACACGCAAGGTTAGAAGTAAAGAATATTTATTAAAGAATAATAGAAAAGTCAGTATAATTGCAAGAAATAAAAGTGTAGTGCAAGCGGGTGTCTAATGGGTGTACATACAGTATGTCCAAACAAACAATACAAAACGACGCGTCGAGGAGAGGGAGCCTCCTGCACCCTGCGCCCTTATAGTGGAGCTCATCAAGCCACCATTCCGTACACCTGCGCAGACTCTGCTACCCAGCTGTGGAAACAGAGAGAGCACTGATAGCAGGGGTCGTGACAACTCCCCCCCCCCCCCCCCTCTTAAGACAGACGACCCACCTTGGTGAGACGTCTGCCACAAGAGTGAACGAACAAAGCAAACAACCAAAACCATTTCAACCGTCAAGACTATTAAAGCTTTAAAGGGCTCTGTGTGTGTGTGTGTGTGTGTCTGTGCCGGCACCACAACCACCACCAAGAAAAATTCCCATTTAACCCAATCAGGCCTTAACAGGTAATAACACCTCACCTCCCACCAGTCTTTGTACCCCACTACCCTCCATTCCCCCCAAAACCTCCATAGCCCAGTACAGCCAGCAATCTCCCGGCACTTGGAAAAAGCACATTTAGGGATAGACTGGACAACAGACATGAGGAGACAGAGACATTAGGCAGGGGACAGCAGGGGACGGACAGTCAGTCAGTAACCAGGGAAAAGGCACCCCCATAACCTTTTCCACACCCTTGGTCTAAGTTCTAGGGCTACTAAAACCTAAAAACTCGGAGCAACCCGATAACAACTGTTGTGGCGAGACTGACTCCCACACCTTTTCTTTCAATCAGAAGACCGGAGACTGGATGTGGAAATCTGGAGGTCTATTATTGTAATCAATAAGCTACAATAAGGAGATGCCCATGGATCATCTCATTGTGTGAACGCTCTGTATGCCGATTTAAGGCCTGTAACTTGTGGGGTGTGTTCTATCCGGCTTTTTGCCAAAACCAATCAGAATGAACTATTCCTCCTTCTTTAACTCCCCTGAGACCCTCCTATGTGTGTGTGTGTGTGTGTGTGTGTGTGTGTGTCGTGACAGACTTCCCTGAGATCCTCAGAGACCCCCTCCTTTACATTTACATTTAGTCATTTAGCAGACGCTTTTGTCCAAAGCGACGTACAAGGGAGAGAACAGTCAAGCTAAGAGCAATAAAAAACATGGTGTAACAATAAATACTACTTTACATAAGAATTAGAAAAACGACCTAGAAAGGAAAAAGAGGTGCAGGAATGTCACTGCTGAAGTACAAGTTAAGCGCTAGTCAAGGGGGTTTGTTTTCGGGGGTTTCTTGGAATGTGCCTGTGTGTAAGTTTAGTGTTGATTTTAACATCAGTGAATCATGTCTATGGCTGAGTTACTGCTTCCCGCCTAGTCTGCCCCTCCTAAAGTGAAACTTTCAAACTGAAGAGTTAATCCATGTTCATCTAAACATAAAAAATATCCCACATAATCCCCCCTATGTGTCCATTTGACACACAAAACATTTTTATGCTATCCTAGAAAGTACACACTATCAATTCACTAGGCAGCAATAAAAGCACATCTTATTGTCTATGCAGCAGAAGCCAATAGTTAACCTTATCTTAAACATCATGTGCATATGAGCCATCAATATACACATGAGCATACTAAATTCCATTACATTCCAATATAACACATTATTGTCTCTCCAGATTAACAAACATTCAACAAGTATAAAAGACCAATCGGGTCAGTCCCGAATGGTTAAGGCACATACCATGGTATTACAATATAAAAGATACAACACGTGAAAGCATATAAAAAGAAAAAAAAAACATAGATTCTGTGTCAATGTATACGAACACCTCAATTAATACTCATAAAAAGGCAAATTGCTGTCTGTATCCCATATCTCAGACAAAATTGGAATATAGCACCATTATACATGGGAACCTTTAATTTCCCAAAACACTTTGGTATTTCAAAAATCATTAAAGCAATAACATACAATCATCCCCAGGCAATATTTCCCGGAGAGGTCTTCACACATAGAACCGCAACTACTCCAATAATACCAAAACCCCCTTATGTATAAACATATGTGATCCCATTACATTAAACTACAGTGAACTAACCACCATCCCATCAGTATATGAATTGTCCAGTGTATGTATTCAGTGTATATTGTGTAACTACCGATGTAGCGAAATCTTCAGCTTCTGTAAGCTGTCGAAGGGCAGAGGTTATGGCTGGGTTTGACCACATGACCATCCTGCTGGCGAGGCAGGCTAGCACTTAACCCTGACTTGTTATTTTCACTTTTAATCCAGGACTTATGTGGTCTGGTCACCCAGTTCCCACATGTCACCGTTGGAGTCAGGTTCGCCTCCTGACTCATTTTGTCCTTCGTCGCACAATACCTGTATCATTTCAAGGGCTTCATCATTATCATAAGACATTTCCAAATCAATTCCATCACTGTCCTTACCAATCATCACAATCATTTGAGTAAACCTAGAGGCTATTGCCCGTACTGCAAGAGATTTGACACAGGGAAGAGCACAACACATCACTAAACAGAATATTAATAAGATTAATCCTATTACACCAAGAACAGAAGCAAGCCAACCTCCCCACGGTGAACCAAAATATATTTTAAACCATTCTGACAATGCAGAATTGAAACTGGCAGGCCCAGAATGATCTGCCAGCTCATGACGTAATCTAAACAGTTTCTTCATGGCCAATGTGAAATTCCCTGTTGGGGCTGTGTTATTCGGTATGAAAGTACAACAGTAACTTCCAATCTTAGCACACACCCCCCCCTTCCTTTGCTAACATCCAGTCAAGTACCAGTCTATTCTGCATTGCCATTCTTAAGGTGGCATCCAGTTGTTCTCCTAATGCCTTTAAAGCATCTGAGGTATGGTTGATGAACCTCTGCTGGTTGTAATAGATGTAGTTTATCCATTCCACATTTGTATTAATACCTACCTGTGGTAAGATAGATTCAAACCTCGCTATAACCTCAACCCAAGCTTTGTATTGCTGTGGAATTCCCCTAGGCTGTCCTATGGCATCCAAATAACCCTCATACTGGAATGCCCCCCCCCCCCCCCCCCCCCCGATGACTCATCCCTTTTTCCCACCTCATTCCTAGTCAAAACTTCATCAACATTAGTGTCCTCATAGTCTGTGATCATGGTGCGTTGCATTAGTGCTACTCTAGCACACTTCCCTGTCCAATTTTCTGGTAAAATGTTCCTCAATCCCCATTGCTTGCCACAAGCCCACCATAAGTCAGCTAGTGGAGTATCCTGCACGCTCTCTGTAAATACTGCTGCAAAAGTATGATGCCTGCCCTTATCTATGTAACTATCCTTGGCACTACAATTCTGCATATTATTCTAAAACCGCAGTGGTGCCAACCCTCTTAATTCCCACTGTTGCCTAAAATATGCTGCTCCTGTTTGGTCCTTTCACTGATTATCAGTCATCACCAGTGCCCATGTTCTATTACAGCTCCCCTCGAACATACCTACGTCCACAGCAGTTTCATCAGTTGAGGCAGACCTGTCAAAACATTCCAACAAAAAATCCGACCCCACACTGTAGTCCATAATTCTCCCTTCATCAGTACTGGGCCAATCATGTGTGTTTATCTTACATAAGTCTATTAACTTGTGTTCTGTAGTTTTACTCCAAGCTTGGACTCTCTGGCGGTGTGTAATACTTGCATTCAAATGGACAAATGGACAGTGTGGCTTCAGGTTATGATTCTTGTAATCCCAGTAATGTTCAGGACAGTCTTTACACACACACACACACACTCTCTCTCTACCTCTCTCAAACTCAAACACACACACACACACACACACACACACCCACCCACACACACACAGCAGCCACCGCCCCCTGTGGCTGTGGCCGGCCCTGTGGCTGTGCAGTGGCATTAGTCTGCTCACGGGCTCCGAGGGGGAGACCTATGAGTATGAGTGGGACCTCCAAGGCACTGGGATCACTACTCTTTCCTCCTGTGCCATAGAGCAAATGTCAGAATCAGAATACTGTCAAACTGTCAATCAAGTTGATTGATTTATGACCCCCAGTACATTTTGTTTGACACGTGTCAATGTTTTGATTGACGGCATGCCTGTCAAAATGATTGACATGTGTCGATGTTTTGATGATTGATTATCCCGTCAAAGTGATTGGCATGTGACAAGATTTGACACGGTGACTCATGATTCAACAGTAGGCTATCTCTCTGTTCTCAGGGTAATACTATGTCATTTCACATGCTAATGAAATCCTAGAATGTCAACTAGTACCTTTTGTTTTATAACTCTTGTGTATACAATGTAAGACAATAAACTCACCTCAACCCATAATATACACACCCACCCCCTACCCCCTTCTGTCTTTGACATGAGATTTATGCCAGTAGGAAAACATGACAGATGTAGGTGTGGGAGTTCATTTATCAGGTTTTCTAAGGGTATAAAACTCTTGTTTGTTATAAAGGCTAATGTTTAACATATACGTAAGGCTAAGAGTGGAGGGGTTAAACCCCCAGTGATGTTCACACAAATGTCAAAATACACACATGGATACTCCGCCCCAAAACAGACCCACCAATGGGTTATCTTTTTAACATGTATAAAGGGGTAGTCGTAGTACATTGTAGTGAAATAAGCTAAGTGTTTTGGAACACTGCTAGAAATACAATGATGGATGCAACAACTAGTGACATCTCTACATGCACCCCGGTTAGGGTCAATGGGGTTGACTCTGAAATAACTTTTGCACCTAGAAAAGGGAGAGATCCCAATGGTTTTGGGTGTTTTCATCCACATGTAGCTGTTGCGCTAAGATATGAATGGACTTTGACTGGTGGTCGTATAGGTGGATATATTTTTGACAATGTAGAGCGCTGTGTGACACTCTACACGGTGGATACACCCGGTACAATTTTTACAAACGACATGACCCATGTATCATACAACGCCGAGGATTGGAAGACAACTAGGACCAAGATCTGGAAAGACCTTGGCGTATCGAGAGTGGATGGTGCCAAAGCTTTCAAGAATATTGACACATTGTTCAAATGCTGCCTGCTTGAAGACCGATACAATGGAGTTAAAATGCGACTTGTTTAAAAAAAAAAAAAAAAAAAAAAAAAACCCTGGCCTGAATAACGTCACATGATAGATCAACAACACACCCCTTTTTCAAGCATTGAAAAGGGGGCTCTCCTACGGACACTGTTATACCTTCACTTACAAACCTAAGGATGCATGCCACAGCTGAATCAGACGAGGTGACTTTGCTTTCCACGGCCGGCGGAGACTCTACAATCAATGCTAACTACAAGCTATACCAAGAGGTCCTTGCAACACCTGAACCACCCATCAAAATCATCAAGCAATGTGTGTATGTCATCATACATCGCATTATGAGAAGGATTGTGCAGGACCGTTGTAACGGTTGTGAGGTGGACCACCCCAGTCAACGTCAACACATATGCCTTTATGATCTACCTTCAGGATTCTACGATGCCAATCTTGAAGAGTTAAAAAAGAGATTTTACCGACCGAGGTTGCTGGGTGTACTGATGCATGTCTGTGAAGCAAAGGGTTTCAGACCAAGCCCTCTAAAGCTTATGGGGGTCGTGGATATGATCATCTGGGGGCTGTCACAGCATCCAGAGAGTGAAGAAGAGGTTGTGCATGTGTATAGCTGTATCAACGACGAGCTTCTAGCCCTCATTGAAGCGGCGATTGAGTCGTGGTTGGGCCTGACAAAAAACTGCTGAGCAGGCCTACATGATGGGGAATTATTTAGACAGAAACACCCTGTCAAAAGAACATATCAAGAGAACTGTGAAATATGAACTTTATGCATTGCTATGTAATACTATAGTTAATGATTCGCTCCATACTACAACAACTTTTACAGTGTCTAAACATTGGAGTGTCTCAAAAAACAAATGTGTGTAGCCAGGACATTGTCTGATGAGTGGTCTGATATTGTGCATAGGGGTGCTAACATCACCAAACCATGGCATAGCTCATTACGTATAATTTTAGAAAATGTTATACTGGGTCAACAGGGTTTTTTTAAGTTGGGTCATATTATTGTTGTATGTACATATGTGGCTGACATATGTGCCTTTAATCTATGTAAAAGTAAAACTGTTGATGTCTATGCAGTTGTAGAAAGTTTGGTAGATATCATGGTCGAGAGAAGTCTTGATACATGTGTTACATTTTTAAAGCATTTGGATGCTTAAACATCATTGTAATTGCAACTTTGTATGGCTAATAAAAAAAGCTGTGAATGCATATGGAACTATGTCATTTTTTGTTAGACGTTCAGCATGGCAGACCTTCTTAAAACTGTATACTATGATCCAGCCAGTGAGGGATCCTTTGGCGGAAAAAATCGGTTGAAGGAGGCTGTTTTTAATACCACGGGGGTGAAGCTGCCAGATCGTCAAGTATCTGAATGGTTAGCGGGTGAAGAATCTTACACATTACACAAAGCAGCACGTGTAAATTACAAGAGAAACAGGGTCATAGTATATGGTGTAGACAGACAATTTCAAGCAGACTTAGTGGATATGTCAATGTATTCAAAGGAAAATGACAACATCAAATACATGTTTACTTGCATTGACGTCTTTAGCAAATATGCATGGGTTCGTGTTTTAAAAACCAAGACAGGGCCCGAGGTGGCTAGTGTTTTTGAATCCATTTTAAAAGAGGGTAGGGTGCCTCTGAAAATACAGACAGACCGTGGTAAAGAATTTTTCAACAAATATTTTCAGAAGATATTGTGTAAACACAACATTCATCATTTCGCTACCGGGAGCAAATTAAAAGCAAGTATTGTTGTAATAGAACTATTAAAACTAGAATGTGGAGGTATTTAACGGCCGCCAATTCTAAACGGTACGTTGACACCTTACAATAATAGTCACCATCAAAGCATTAAGATGAGGCCCATAGACGTGTCTAGAGAAAACGAGGATGCGGTGTTTAAAACACTGTACGGGCTAAAGGATGTTGTTACGACCCGGCTCTTGAGTCGCAACATAAATTTGAGACAGACCACAGAGTTGTACAAAAATACCATTTATTTCTATAACACTAAAACACAGAGTAAAATAGTAAGTGCCAAGCACCAAAACCCAATAGTGTGCACACCAGCATCAAACGCCTGGTGAGCATGCAAGGCCTTTCCTCTGAGGGCAAACCGCCTGGCTTTTATCCACACCTCCCCAGGTGTGGACAATCAGGCCAATTATGCCCAATCACCACCTAAAAGCTGTTGCACTGCCACTGCAAAGCCAGTAGGGGTGTAGAGGGGCGTAACACTTCCCCCCTTAAAAGGGTTCCTCTAGGAGCCCTAAAACCAAAGGTAAAGCCCCTCTGCTGCATCCTCCAGTCTTCAGCCCTCCACACCTAGGACAAAGGAGAAAGAGGGAGAGAAACACAGAAACACAGCTCGTGCCACAGATGCCATTAATTGCATCCCCTGCAACAGGCAACCCTGAGCCACTAGTCACCTAGACTCTTAAAAATTCACATATTGCCTGTTCACCCGCAGACCAAAACACTCTTCAACGAGGCAGACAACCACACCCATAGAACCATATGCTCTCACCAAGTAGACTCGCCCAACAAACATACATGGATACCATTACCATGAACAAGCACAAGAGGTCCAAACACAAGCTGCACTTGAACACACAAAACTAGTAACAAGTGACCCACACAAAGTGGAGCACAACGGTCACAAACGGATTATTCACACAGTTACTACTACCACAGTAGCAACACACAATCCCAACAAAACGTGCACTGTTGTCACCACAACAAAAAGGTCACACACACAGTGGTCCCATACCACAACATGTTACTAGAGTCTACCAAGTTCAATGCAGCACGAACAAACACACGTGACCAATCAAGATTGGAAAAACCACACCCACAATCACAACTAGTGTGGCCACTACCACACAAACTAAATTATTGCCTTCACCTGGCTAATAACAGTCACCTGTGATTTACAATGGGGCTGACATCTCCACAACACTTAATGGTCACCGAACACACAAAACTCACCTCATGAACATTCACATCTAGGTAATCTAAAAATGCACGAAGTGGGCAAGTCCACACACACACACACAGTTGCAACACTCAACACACAGGGTTGCTCACCAAAGGTATATAGCCTTCCTGCCATGAACACCAAACCCATCAGAAGCCAATAGTTTAAGAGCCCCATGCTCATACACTACAAAGGCTTACCACAAGCCACATAAAAACAGCTACTGAAAGTTCAGCATGCAGGCCCCAGAAATATACCAATGAACAAACCCTAACAAACTGAAGATTGTCACTGGTTCTAAATGTATTGAGCAACTCTCAATCTACCCATGAAATAAACTAAACTATACCTCTCTAGGTCTTCAGTGGTGTACCGGGCTCGAGGCGACTTTAAACGCTGAACTCGTGAGTAGACAGCAGACCACAGATATAGTCCACTGCCTAACTCCGAAGCGTACCCCCACCCAGGATAACCACCCAAAACAATAAACAAAAACAACAAAGCAAAATAACAAACAAGTGCTCCGATGGAAGAGCAGCACAGCCACCCAGCTGAAGCACTCTAACTAGGAGAGTTTGCTCAACACAGTGCCTCTTAGCTTACCCTATATTAAACTCTGTAGTCTGGTCTCCACAACAAAAGGTCCAAAAGATCTCGGACGAAGCCCCCAATTATGTTACGACCCGGCTCGTGAGTCGCAACATAAATTTGAGACAGACCACAGAGTTGTACAAAAATACCATTTATTTCTATAACACTAAAACACAGAGTAAAATAGTAAGTGCCAAGCACCAAAACCCAATAGTGTGCACACCAGCATCAAACGCCTGGTGAGCATGCAAGGCCTTCCTCTGAGGGCAAACCGCCTGGCTTTTATCCACACCTCCCCAGGTGTGGACAATCAGGCCAATTATGCCCAATCACCACCTAAAAGCTGTTGCACTGCCACTGCAAAGCCAGTAGGGGTGTAGAGGGGCGTAACAGATGTTAATGATCAAATTGTGTTTAAATACAAAATAGGTGACACTGTCAGGGTATCAAAAGCGAGAGGTGTGTTCGTCAAGGGATATGAACAATCTTTTACCCATGAATTTTTTACCATAACCGAATGCATACCTCGAAGGCCCCTGGTCTATATGTTAAAAAACTATGATGGAGATGTAATAGACGGTTCATTTTATGAAACAGAATTGCAGAAAATACGCGTCGATAGAGACAAACCATTTAAAATGGAGACTATTTTAGAAAGAAAAAAAGTGGGGTCAAGACGTATGGTGTTAGTGAAATGGTTTGGATGGCCTTCTAAATTCAACAGCTGGGTTCCTGAGAAAGATGTGATCAACATATAATCTTTTTAAAATCAGAGCTCCTGGCCACATCAGTTCATTTGACCCAAATACACCATGGACGACGAAGGCTTTTATGTGACCCTACCGTGTAATGCGTCTCTTAGTGTGTACAGTGACAATGAGATATCCAAGTATCGCACTAATCTAGCAAGGCCTTTACTGCTTAAGAGTCATTGGGAGGGCTATGTGAGTTTCAATATCCCCGGACATGGGAGACCTTTAGTGATCACCATGCTAGGGTAACTCTCACGGACAAAGTATCCAATGTATCTACAGGGATAAAACTACGTGTGGGTTATTACACAAAAATCACTGACATACTTGAGGAGATCAACAAACACACGACAGCGTTTGGTCTAAAATTAGGTTATGATGAAATTATAAACAAAATGTTTATTGCCACAAAACAGGAAGTAAATCTAACATTCTATGGCAAACTTAGTAGTATTTTAGGCTTTGAGGACTCAGTGGTTATTGAGCTGAACGCAGACACTAACAAGGGTAAAAAATATGCGGATCATGTGGCTGATTTGTTTGGGGGTGATTACACATTATTTGTATATACTGATATTATAGAGTATCAAGTCGTAGGTGATCATTTTGTACCTCTCCTGCGGTCTGTACGAATAACCGGTAAAAACAAAGAGATCATCACAATTAACTACGACAAACCACACTACGTACGTGTCTCTAAAAGGCACATCAGTGACATTGTTATTGAGGTCAAGACGGATCAGAATTACAACGTACCTTTCAAGTACGGAAAGGTAGTTGCAAAACTTAATTTTAGACCTGTGAAACAAACGCATCATATTTAAAACAATTCAACATATCCGAGGATCCTCAGCGCTATGTAGCCTATTACCATAACCAGGCAGGAGGCTATTTGCCTGGATTTTCAGGAGCCAGTTCGATGTATGGCGGGGCTCGGGGGTTTATTCAGAGGTCTTTTTCGAATGGCTATGCCTCTATTGAAAAAAGGAATCGGTATTGCTAAACCACATCTAAAGGCCGCTGCTAAAAACATTGTCAGCGATGTCATCTCCAAAGTTGTGAATCATCACAGAGACAACTACCCCGGGGCGACACTCTTCTCGCAGGTCGATGTCTCCTTGGGGGATCGACTGATCTCACAGGGTTCAAACACATACCCATATCGCTGCATCATAGAATGTCTCATGAACTATGATCGCCAGACTCTGTAAAACAAGCCCGCAGAGAAAAGCGATTCCAAAGACACCGCACATCATATGGACGTGACTGACCCGGCCGGAGATAACGCTGGTTACACAAAGAGAGCCCTATTCACAGATGCCAGTAAAGTTGTGGAACTGTTATCCCCTATCCATAGTGATATATTTTTTCAAGAAAAACTGATGTTGAATAATGTGGATATCCGAATCAGATTGACCCGTGCAAAGGATGAATTTTGTCTAATGCGTGGTGGTGATGTTGGAAATAAAATCAAAATGCTTTCGGCATCCCTATTTGTGAAAAAAGCATCTGTATCAGCAGCCGTGAGACTGGGACACGCTCATGCCTTACTCTCTGCAACTGCCAAATACCCCGTGGACAGAGTTTGTCTAAAAAAAATTCTCAATACCTACCGGTACTCGGGTTACCAATCAAGAAAATCTGTTTCTGGGGGCTCTCCCCAAGTCTATTGTATTAGCCATGGGGGATAATGACGCATTTACAGGGGCCTATGATAAGAATCCATTCGCCTTCGGACATTATGACTTAGAGTTTCTGGCTCTATATGTGGATGGGGTTCAACACCCCTCAAAACCGCTACAACCACAATATTTACAGGGTTCTGCTATGCGTGAGTTTTACCAACTAGCCCTAGCCACAGGCAGACATTTAAAAAATAGAGCTATGCTAATTGATCATGAAGATTTTTTACATGGGTATACACTATATGCATTCAATCTTTCACCTGACGAAGAGTGTGGACAACATTTGTCATTAATTAAGTCGGGTAAAATTAGGTTAGAAACCCATTTCAGGCAGCCGTTACATACCACTATAAATGTAATAGTTTATGCCATATTCGACAGTATAATTGAGGTGTCAAACCGAAGACAGGTATTAATAGATTATTACTGATGTCATGAATACACTTCAGCTATCTGCCATCATGACCAAAGTTTCCAAAAATAGCCATTTCCTAGGGGTTTTGGTATGCGATCAACTACCCCTTGACCCATTACAAATTTTACCGGTGGCAGTAATAATCAACACACATAGCTCGGATATGGCTGGTGAACATTGGCTAGCGGTGTACATAACACCTACCGGGACAGGCCGTTTTTTCGACAGTTTTGGTAACAAACCAAACTGTAAGCTATTCCCTAAATCTATCTACTTATTTTTAAGAACTAACTGTTCAAACCTACAATTTTCAAACAGACAAGTACAAGACCAAACGGCCATCACCAATGGCGAGCATTGTGTATTCTTCCTCTATTATATGTTGAGCGGTCTAAACTATAATGATGTAATGGTGAAATATTCTGATGACTTGTCTAGAAATGATAATATGGTGGCAGCATTTGTGAAGAAATTACAACCATGTAAATGTAGTTCTAACATTTTATACTGTGTCCAGCATGTACAATCTGGTGCAACATTTCTAAAACTAATAAAATAAAAACAAAGACAATACCAATGATTTAAGTGTATTTATTGAAAAAAATGTATATTATCATGACAAAAATAATACATAGTGTAATGAGGTGTAACATTTTGATGTTGTAAACAAAAACACCCAACAATAGTAATTACTTATGATTTACAGATTTATTTTTTGTCTTTCATTATACAACATAGGTACATCCAATCATCAATACATAATTAAAACGAAAGCCAACTAGCTGTATCTTCAAGGGGTGATACAAACTCAGTTGGTTCTAAACCTCTGGTAGGCGTAGAATAACTGTGGGGGCCTGTTCTTTTCAAAGATTCGACAGCCTGTTGAACTTGTTTATTTGGAACTGTGGAAAGTGGTATATTCAATGTTGCTATGGCACTCAGAAATTCGCGCCAACCCTGAGGCCTCCGTCGAATCGTCTGAGGTGCTGTGGCACTTTTTACCAAATCAAATATATGAGTACCAGGGACAATCAAACCAATAAAGACAAATTCACCTGTCTCACTCCAGGTTGCTGTGTCTTGAGAGTTAAGCATTTTATCTAAAATATACTGGGCATTCTTTTTACTTCGCTGTGGTATATTTTTTTAAATTTCAACAACCAAGGCATCGTCATTCATGCTAGAGCTTGTAATTTGAGTTGTTAAAGGTTTAGCCGGGGTTCTGTTTTCAGGAGTTTGTGGTAAACTTAATGTTAAAGTATTCGTCTCAAGTGACCCCTGTTTAATTAATGACAAATATCTCTGCAACAACATTGTATACAGTTCAACTTTATCATGCTGATCCATGTCTGATCTACTCAAAACATTTTTCATAGATGTATCCAACTCGTTCTCAGCAGTCTGTCTTAGGGTTGGTGGTGTTTCATTATTTTTGTATCTATCCAACTGGCGCTGGGGGACTAAATACATTTTCTCAGCATACTCCATACCTTTTTAACCTTGTCTTGAAGCAATTATACTACTTAAAAATGGTATGGCTACACTCAGGAGGGGTAGAATAAAACCCCCTTGTTGATTGATAGTTTGTCTTTTCTTAAGAACACCAATTTTCTTATCAGCTATAAGCTTGATTATGTTCTTCTTCTTTTCCAATTTTCTATATTGACCACTTGTAAGGGGTATGGTACCACGGAGAATGTTCAGTGCCACATCACACAGAGTCAGTATTAACTCATCTGATGCTGTTTGTAAAATGATCCGCCTCTGAAGAGGATTAGACTTAAGTAGTTTTTTCAAATCCTCACCGACATGTTTGTGTCTCAGCTCCTTTTCTGGACATAGACAACCGGATACACTGAAAGCAGGTCTGTTCTGAGACGGAATGAGTCTGGTGTTTTGGTTTTATAATCAATTAGTAAATACCCGTGGGGTTTCTCTGTAGCATTTTTAAAACACTCCATAAAAAACTTTGTATTACCAGGATACATTTGCCTAGCCAAAACCGACACCTGATTGTTGTCTCTAGGATTTTTGAATAATATGAGATAATTGGTATTTAGACTAATAGTTCTGCTAGATTTACCCTGAACAAACAGATTCTGGACCATGTATATGGCACTGAGGTTTCAGTGATGGACATATTGGGTGAATACCTTTTCAACTTGCTCATTGTTGCTAGCATCTTTCATGACATCAATAATCAACAGATTGTTTTTGTTTACAGGTAATAATTCGTCATCATCTAAAGCTTTAGGGATACCTTCTATGAAATGAATATCTCTTATCTTTAACAATTCGTCATACAGTTATATATATATATACACAACATTATCAATTTTATTACAAATCACATTGGATGCATTTACAAGTAACATTTTTACAAAATATGTTTTACCAGAGTTCGATGGACCACTTATTACACATGAAAAAGGATGTTGGAGTCTGAAATCATCCTTCATACCCGTATTGAAATTATCCATTTTTAACATACCAACAATCAGTAACCGTAAGGCAATTTTGTGTAGTCAGGGAGTAGCACACGTTTGTTGTACACCACTTTGAAACGCTTCACATCTGACTTGTTTTTCAGAGTGAGATTCCTCTTATTACGTACAATGTTGCTGGTGTGGGCTAGAATGTGGTGTGTACTGTGTCTGTCGGTCACGTGATGATCAACCAGGTCTATCAATGTGTCTAATCTGATAAGTTTGGAATTCTCTGCATTCAGAGTGATACCTTTAGCCTTCATACAAGTCTTGCCAAGGGCCGTACGGTAACCATACGTTTTTGGACCCCCTGAGCAGAACTCTACAATGTGATCACCGTCACCTATCTCATCCGTGAGATCACCTAAATTGCCCCCTAGTGGTGGTTCCCAGTGACCGTCTTTAGAGACAAAAATCAAGCTATCAGTATCGCTGTACAACAGCCTATCCTCTAATTTATCCATGACATTGTATAATTCTAGACGAGCATGCGCTGTCGTGAATGCTCCAATGAACACATTTATGTCAGATGTCTGACCACCAGCCCCTTCAGGAAAACGCCACTGAACCAATGCCATATCGTCTGATACAAAAGAAAAGTGACACACCTCATATTCATTGCCAAATACATATCTAGCAAATTGCTCGGGATCCTTCAACACTTCAGTTGTGGGCATGTTCTCACGCATAGAAAATCTACCCCAGAGGATGTTCAGCTAAAGTTTGTTAATATTTCTGCGTGCTGTATTAATACATATTTTGGCTGGATCCAATCTAATCCCCTCCTTCACAAAATAGTCATCAATATACTCCCTTTTCAGACACATGTCACATGAGCGGGGTACCCACTGGCTTCCTGCTTGAACTGATGGAATGTTTTTACATAATCTCAAAAAAGAGTCACAGAGGTCTGAGGAAAATGCCAAACTTCATCAATAGCAGCAACTACATAGCCCTTCTCAACAGCTTTTAGCAGCTCAATGCTAACCCAACAACCTGAAAGAGCCCTTTCAGCATCATTATGGTTACAAGGTACGTCCTAGTTCTCACGTTCAACCTGCACAGAGGAAACATTAATTTACCCCCACTACGATATGGTAATACCGGGTGAAGCAAACCTTTTGGGGGGTAGACAGTCGCTTTAACTAGGCCAAAGTAACTCTCAAGGGGTCCAAAATCTTTCAAAATGATCTCTGGATGACCTATAGGGTATATTTTTCTCGCCTGACAGTATGGATACAAACTGGTGAAATCAACATATCTGATCTTCTCACCATCATTAGCCTTATGATACAATTTGTATGCGTTTGTCCTACCGCCAAAGAGACTGTCTCTTAGTTTCAGACGCTCAGGATGTTTGTACACGTTCATAAACTCGACCACCTCAATGTCATGTTGTTTGGCCTGTTTCCACTCACATTCCCACATGATTTCAACCTTTAAACCGTACGTCTTAGATAGTACCTCCACTTTATCATCAAAATGTTTTCTTAAAACACTATATGGTACTTTTGAGAGGGTGTACATTATTGGGGTTGTAACGATACTCATGGCCATGGTGCATTCAACCATTAAATTCCAAGCCAATGCGCTCACCGTCTTTCTCATAGTACCCATAATATTTTCCAACCTGCATCTCCCCACCGGCTAAGGCGTGTCTGACATCCACACTTCTATGACTCTTAACATATTCAAGCCACTCAATGGAGATGTTGGAAAAAGCCTTGTGTTGATTAATATAGGCATTGTTATGTGTCAGTGCCAGGGTGTCTTTGGGTAGGTAATGTGTCTTGTATACAGCCATACAACATGATGCTAAAGTGGTCTGATTAAACGGATCCAAGCCGGTACATGGCATGAATTCATCCCTATGCTTGAGACAGGCTTCCCTCAGTAAGACAACATCATGCCTACCGTATGCATGTAACTCCTTCTGAAAATCAAAAACCCCACCAGCAGCGTCACGGTACCACATGTCAAAAGCAAGCCTCTTTATCTGACATGTTGTCATAGCCATAGTAAAACTTGGACGGATATGGCCCAATGTAATTATTGTTAACACTTGTGTTAAATCTGTGGGGGAAGTAACCTTTATCATCAGTGGTTAGATTAAAAGCAGCTGGTGTGTTAGCTAACCGCATGGGGATGAAATAATAGCTGTCTATGTAACGTTGTCTGAAACGTTCATCATACGTGAAAATCATTCGACAACCCATCATTATAAGGTGGGGCATGACACCTATTTTGGAAAAATATTCCATCAATAGAATATTATCAAACCCAACTGCATTATGGGCCAACCATGTATGTCCAGTGTATTTGGAACATCTGAAATGGCTTAACAGTCTGGCCACACAATCAGCCCCCTCCGCTGTAAATTCTTCCCCACCACAGGTTATGGCACATGCAAAATTGGCTATGTGTTTTCCATTTTCAAACCGTGTGTCCAAGTCAAAGAAGATATACTTATTAACAGACTCACGTTATTTGACTGGTTGTATGTAACATTTATGTCATCTGGTGTCAAAGACTGCTTGCAATGGGGACATGTGGTTGCTGCACACCAATGTGGTTTTGGCTTTTCAACACTCACATGATAGTGTCTGGTACAAGCAACACAAAATTTCGTGACATCACAGGGGGCTGCTAGCATGCCTGAAACACTCCTTGGAACCTGAAGTTTATGCTTGTCATAACAGTAAGCAGATTTGCAGTATCTTTTACAGTCACTACAATATATGGGCCTCCCCGGATTCTTGTAACAGTCCACATCAGTACATACATCACATGTATATTTACATCTATGATCACTGCTGTTTGTGTATCCTCTGAAACAATGACGACACACATAAGGCATGCCAATAAATGCGTTCAGGTTCACAATGCGATGATATCATCATGTAAGTATACATGGATTATTCTAGAGTGCGGAGCATCACTAGTCTGATCATGCATCAGTAGGCCGTTATCTGCTCTGTGGAATACAACAATCTTCACATCAAACAAACTCTCAAACTGGGTAACATGATTAAGACCTATCTTCTGTTGAATTGTTAAACCTGCACGTCTCTGCATATCTGCTGCTATCTCCTGCAAGCTAGTGTGACTAGCCTGGGGGTGCAGGTAGTTAGCCAGGCATGTAGCAGAACACAGGTTGTTGGCCATGTTGACAGGGGAAAATATTCATCTTATTTTTCTTTATAACCTCGTTATGCACCAGGTCACGCAGTTTACGATATGCACCACCATTTCGACTACGTGTTATAGATACAGTAACCTCTAAGCTCTGATCTGACACAAGGGATGTGTTACTTTGTAATATCTTCTCTATGGCACCGATAAAATGTTCTAAAGCATAGCCATTTGCAGGCGTTAACATAACATTCAAATCTGTCATGAGACTCCCACCACTCAATGTAATGTTGAACACACCATTTTCATCAGCCAGTGTCCTGGATACATTCAATATATCATTCAAAGTGTTGTATACATGGGTCATAAAGGCAGCCATGTCCGTAGTCAAACCACCCCTGAAATTTAGGGTCCTGTGCAACATTAAACTGTTGAAGCGGGGCCTCGCAACAATCCGATAGTCTCCCAAAATGCCCCCCTCACGTGCTAACCGGGCTATAGCGTCCCTGTCCAGGTTATCTATGTCATGACATTCAGTCCTTGGGGCTACACCCCCCCACCTGTATCAACCTTTGTGAATTTATGGGGACACAACCGGCACCTCTACTGGTAGAAGCCTCTGCTACTTCACCCAACAAGTCAATGTGTGAAATATGCCGACTATTGAAAGTATGCAACAGATCATTTTTGCGTTTAATGCTTTCACTATAAACCGTATCATCAACAACTACCGAGTTAGCCATTAAATGTTCTGCATTGCCATGGTTACCCCTAGAGCTAGCCCTCGAACGCAACAGCTCATTTACACGCATAATACTTTCACCATAAGCCGTATCATCAACAGTGCCAGAGACATCTAATTCCTTTTCTGAATAAACACGGCTAGCCCCCACGCCAGCCCTCGCACGCAACAGCGCGTTTATACGCATGATGCCTTGACCATAAACCGTATCATCAACAACTTCAGAGTTAGACAATAAATTAGCTGAATTACCAGGGCTAACCCTAGAGTTAGCCCTCGAACGCAACAGTACATTTATACGCCTAAAGCCTTCACTATAACCCCCAGCATCAACAGTGTCAGCGTCGTATAATTCATTTTCTGAATCATTTGTTTGGATGCTATCACGCAACATTGCATTTGCACCTGTGACATCATCATCCACTGTTGTGCTACATGTGTTAGGGGCTAGAGTTCGTCGACGTTTGCACAATCGATACATGGTTATACCCCCTGACTATTCAACCGTTTAACTTTAAAACATTTTTTTTTTTGTATATAAAAAAAACTCAAATGATTCACACATTAACGATCCAGTGCAGTAATGACCTCTCTCATGACCAAGTCAAAAGCCGGCACATCTAATCTATGCGCCTCACACATCTTATCCTTTTGTAAGAGTAATATGACCCCTGTTTAACGTTAGCAAGCCAACTTCAACAGCCTTCATACGACCTAGGATAGCAGCTACATTATCCAACTTTACGTTTTGGTTTGTTAGCGCCGTCTCAATGACAAGCAGGCGGTCTGATAAATGGGTTAGGTTTGCCCCTAACTGTGTTAGATTTAGCCCTAACTGTGTTATTGCAGAAACAACAGTATCCGAGGCCTCGGCAGACCAACCAGCACAATTTTGTACCACCAATGCTGACCTGTTAGCGGCTTGTGACTGTCCATCGTCAACTGTTGGTTCCGTGTTTACTGTCGGTGAAGCTAGTCCTGAATCGGGTGATTCATCAACGTCCGTGTCGAATGAGGCTTTATCCCATGAAGAGATCTGGGTATCGGTCCATTCGTTTAGATAGTCCTTTAGAGGGTCTTGTCCCAACACATATCCTTCAGCTAGACAGTCCTTTAGAGGTTCTTTTCCCAACACAGATCCTTTAGTTAGGTAGGCGTTTAGAGGTTCTTGCCCCAACACATCTCCGTCACTGCTAATGGTGGTATCCACGGCTATCTGCTTGTCTGAAATCAACACAAACTAATGTTAACAACACCATACCATGCTCACACCGTTTCTTACGTACGATTCAATCCATAGAGACTAATATAGACTCTTATTTTATACCGAAGCTTACCTGTAAACACTTCACACGCTACTTTGGCTCTTTTAGCAATTGGTTTGTATGTGAAATGGCTTGGCCCTAGATGATTCCGTTTCCTGCTGGCTTTTTGCGGTGGAGGGCTTGCCGCCTCGAAATCAAATGACTCAGTGAACTGAACCAGTCCTGAAACACCTATAATTAATGAAAAAGAATATGTTAGTAAAATACTTTACAAATATGTGTATATAACAAACCCCTTTTATTTTTTTTTTAAATCAGTATAAACCAGGGGTTCTCAAACTTTTGCAAGCTGGGCCCCCCCCAAAGCTGGTTAGGGGTAGTTGGGGCCCCCCCGGCCCGCCGTCACCGCCCTCAACTACACCACCATATATAGATAGATAGATAGATAGATAGCATATTGTTATTGATAGGCCTGACATGTCAAGGTTAGGCTATTGTTAGGCCCATACAGACAACTATTATAACTATTTATTATTATTATTATTATTATTATTATTATTATTATTATTATTATCAGTAATAGTAGGCCTATTAGTAGGCTATTCATTATTATCACCATCATCATGTTATTATTATTATTATAATTAATGATTATCGACCAATTATTATTATTGTATTATTATCATAATAATAATTAGTGTTATTATTGCTATCATTTGGATACTGTTATTATTATGGGCCTCTTGTGATCTTTACAAAAAAAATCCTACAGGTCTGTCTATGTGAGACATGAGCCTGCTTTGCACTGCAAAGGTCCTCAAATCTTGGGGCAATGTTTGACAAACATATCCTCAGGTCATCCTCGATCTGTGCGCGGTTGCGGTATTTAGTTTTGAGCGCAGTCAGTCTTGAAAAGCCTGCCTGGCACAAATATGTCGACACGAAAAGGAGGAGCATTTTTAAGGCTATGTCGCAAAGCTGATCATTGCTATCCAGAATGAAGAAATAGGGGAGATGCTTAAGTCTACTGTCACTCTTCAGCTGCTCTTTCATGTCTATTGACAGCTCGTCTGCTGAGCAGAGAAATGGATCCCGAACTTAGGCGAATGAACGGTAGTCCTCTTTGAAATAGGACCCAAACTGATATCTGATATTCGGCGTGATACAATGTCATTTGACATAGGTATTGCGCTGAGTTTAGCTCCTATTCTACACGTCTTGCGCGGCCGGCAAAATCAGTGTTTCTGCAATTGTATGGGGTTGGCCAATCTTAGCAATTCTATGAGCAACTACATAAGATGCCTCCATACACTGCTTGGAGATGGTGGTTCGTTGTTGCTGGAGGCCATCACGTTCATGTTTAAAGAAGTCCACAGGCTTCTCTTTCTGACTTTTACGAATCAGAAACGTGTCCATAGTTGTGTTTGTTTGCTGATACAGTGTGTGTGAAGTTAATAAAGTTCTAATTTCAACGTTGTGTTCTTGTATGTGTGGTTGTGAACGACACGAATAATGGATAAGGATAAGGCTGTGCTAGGCAATGATTCCTAACAAAACTAACTGTACACAATGTAGACAGGGACAGCAAAAAATAGTATTCAAGTGCTGGTGTTTTATTTGTTGCAACACGGTGGATACAAAAATGTAAAGGTAGGTGTTAAGGAGAAAAGGGCTAGCTGCAGTTGGAAGAAAGTAGCTAGCTAGGCTAGCTCTCGGGGCTACAAGCTTTTTCAAAAGACTGTGGAGCAAATTACTCCTTAGAATAGGCTACGAATAGACCTACTGCAAGCGCAGTAAGGTATTACTAAGGAAGGAGTGAGTCTGTAAAAAGACTGTTTATAAAGCAATGAATATCTGAATGATAGAGGAAACAAGAGAAATTGAAAAAACTCTGCAGAGTGTCGTCTCAGGGTGAGCGCTTACCTGCGGGTTTTTTTTTATACTCGGAAACTTAGGTGCAACTCGCGTTCAAATGATAAAACTCCGTTTTGATTGGTGGATCAGGAGCAAAACCGTATTTGATTTGTTTGGGTCAGTCCAGCCCCTTGCATTTCGCCACTGAGGGAGCTTTCATTAACCAGTGACAGGTCGGCGGTAGTTTTTTTTTTTTTCTCCGTCTGTGACATCGCGCCCCCCCTGGAGAGTGTTCGCGCCCCCCCACTTTGAGAACCACTGGTATAAACAAAACTTAATAGGTACCTGGGTTTGCACTGTTAGCGTCACTATAACCATAAAACGGTTGTAATGGTATCGTTCCATCAACGGGGTCTTAGAGGCGAAAAACAGCATTAGACACAAAACCAGTAACTATAATATAACTAACATATTACGTATAAATATATTTAAGTGCGTTTAAAAGTAGAATGAAACTTACAATACGGGTTGTAGCTTGTGAGGTCGCTAGTCGGGACGCTTATTATATCCCCGGTCACTGAAGATAACAAGAAACGCTTTCATTATATTCACTGTTCACATAATGTTGATTTTATAATCATGTTAAAAGTGTAGTATACATACATAGACGGTTTAAAGACTTGGTAGTTCTACCGACGTTTAATCCATGTTCTTCAGCGTCCACTGTGAGAAATAAAAAAAAGCCTGTATTTTTACAAAACGGTAAAAGACATGAGACAAACAGTCTGAGAAAGAACATATAACATAAAATGCAATACATTGTTAAATGAGGAAATATTTCAATACTTACTTAAGGTGAAAGAAGCCATCTTGAGATTTTGTAAACGAGGGATGTCAGCTACTCAGTTGTTTGGGACAGTGAGTTTCTGAAATGATCGTAGCTTTCACGGGATTGCAATGGGGTCTATATAGTCACGAAGTGGCTTATCTAGCCATCAGGGGGTGTATTATTTGGGGGGCGTGTGGTTAACGGACATGTACGGGACATGTACGTGTACGGGGCCTGTAAGGGCTTATTTTTAAAAATGTGCTTAAACTCAATAGTTATAACTTATCCTGTTTTGATATTTGTATTCCATAGTTTTAAATGGAGTAATTACTATTATTTAGCTTAATAAAAATAGTAAACTGCATAGGAGTATTAATTTTTAATTTATTTTTTGTTGCAGATATGCCAAACCTGTAACAAGGCTTGGTGTGTAAAGGCTATGGGGACCCCCCTTAAAAAGTTTGATAGCTTTTAACATTTAGTGTGTCTAAATTCAATATAATATAAGGAACATGGACTCTTGTAGAATATGTTGAATGTCATTTAACAAAAGCAGTGGGTTCTAACTAAACACTCTGGGTCTATAGGCCTAAACTGTTTACACTTTCTCTGGGTCTGAAAACATTTAGCCTGTATGGCTAGTAGCTTGACCGCCATTGGGGGAGGCAGCACCAATACAAGCCCTGTTTTCAACTGTGACTTAGTTTGAACCTTATGCCTGAGACATGTCTGAACGATACCCCTCCAGTCTGTTATAGCCCCTGTAATCAAAATGGGGCTGTGTCTCCGTGTGTGTGTGGGCTATTGAGGCATTAGTTTGAACCTTATGCCTGAGACATGTCTGAACGATACCCCTCCAGTCTGTTATAGCCACTGTATTCAAAATGGGGCTGTGTGTGTCTCTGTGTGTGTGTGTGTGTGTGTGTGTGTGTAATAGAGATTCATCTGCTAGAACACTGGGTGTGTATATTATGGGTTGAGGTGAGTTTATTGTCTTACATTGTATACACAAGAATTATAAAACAAAAAGGTACTAGATGACAATTCTAGGATTTCATTAGCATGTGAAATGACATCGTATTACCCTGAGAACAGAGATAGCCTAAGGTTGAATCATGAGTCACCGTGTCAAATCTTGTCACATGCCAATCACTTTGACAGGGGGTCATCAATCACCAAAACATTGACACGTGTCAATCATAATTGACTGGGGGTCATAAATCAATCAACCTGATTGACAGTTTGACAGTAAGTGATTTATAAAACTACTTTTATTGGCCAAATAAGTTTGCACAAACAAGGAATTTGACTTGGTAAAGTGACTCTTTTGCTTACACAAAAGGTCTAAGAAGTTTAAGAAAGTATATACACAAGGCGGAATGGCTATATACAGTAGCTGTGAAACAGTAGTGCAAAGAAGAAGTGGAGAGTGCGAGAAGTGCAGGGATAAATATATAAATATAAATATTTAAATATATGCTACAGTGGGTTAGTGAATGTAACAGTCCTTTCCTGGCCTTACTGTTTGGGCGGTGATGGAAATTGATATTACCATTCATTTATATACTTACCATCGCATTGCAAGTATGTTCTCGTGTGTGTGTGTGTGTGTGTGTGTGTGCCATGTGTATTGACAGTCTGGGCACACCCCTGAGAAGCCACAACCATGGCCTATGCTAAGTAGGCCTCATGAATGTATGCTCTTGACACCCCAGTAGACATCCTGCCTGCCTGCCCTAGGTGGAGGGATACACATCATCTGTCCATCATCTTGCCTTTGTGTGCGTGTGCCGTAACCTTCCGTAGGAAGGTCACCTCCCCTTCCCAACCTTGACCTGTAGAACATTCCCAATGTTGACCTATCACTCCCAATGTAACCTCCCATGATTGACTGGTATTAAACCTGTAACACTGTGGTGCCTCTTTAGTCTTTGCCTGCCTCTACCTGATGTTGGAATTGACTCCCTGCAGGAGCACCTTGAAATACACCTCCAGAAATCTTTGATTCGCCTCGTGGTCTTTTGTCTAATAGAATGTTGGCCTGAGATTTCCCATCAGTGGTATATTGTGCCCACTGGTACCACAAATTATTTCCCCTAGATATAATTCTTTCTGCCTCACTAGTTCCTCTCCATACTTTCAGATCTCTTTTAACCCGACTTCTTTCACCCCCCTCTGTTGGTCTCTTCCTTCTGGGTTTCTTCACCTTAACCTTGGCATTGGTCTGGACCTTGACTGGGGTGCTGGTTCGGGCCTCATTCCTGATCACCATTACTGTGAACGGGACTATGAAAAAAGGGTAAGGGGGTCATGGTAATATTGGACTGCTCGTTCCGGGCGGTCATAGAGGGATTCTGGATCGAGGGGGATGTAGGATTGCCAAGGGTGCTGGGGACCTGTAACACCTTGTTGCTTGGCCCGATTGTGAAAGAAATATTTCTTTTTAATTATTATCATGATGTGTGTTATTTTGATATTAGTTTGTTAAATAGAAGTCTCAGCTGTTTCCATTGTTCTGTGAGAGGAAGTGTGAAACTGTGAGGACAGATGGGGAACAGATGGGGAACTCAGAAGTGTCATGGGATGTTTAGGTTAAGACTGATTTATTGTTGTAAGACCCAGAGTCAGGGTTTTTGGGGGTCTTAGGTAAACATTCTTATCTCTGGGAACCAGGGACGAGAGGATACGACCATGGGAGTGTCATGTCTGTGTTCTGTGATATTTTCTTGAATAAATGGTCAGGCATTTTACTCGAGGGGCAGTGTATGTGGGAACAGCGGTCTGAAACCACTACACTCCTCTGGGCCAGAGTAAATGTCTGTTATTGATTTTATTCTTGGTTGTGTGTGTCTTAATTCTGAGGTTTAATACAGTCCTGGTAAAGGGTGAAAATTCCCTGACAGTTTTGGTCCATCGAGCTGGATCTCAACAGGGGCCAGATCGTCGGGAGCAGAACTACGGAAGCCGCAAGTCGATATATCGCACTGCCCAATAGCTTGGACAGGAAAAGACCCTGCGTGTTGAATTCTTCGTTGGGCCGGCTGACTGACTTCTGCCCCCGCCAAAACTGCCTTGACGAGATCCAGATGAGACGCACAACAAGAATAATAAGTGAGTAGCCGGGGGTTACTTAATATTCAGACTAATAGCTATACAGAGATCTGGGATCTCTTGAGGTCTGGGATCTCAAAGAAATATTTCTACCCTGATCTGGGATTGGGGAGTGTGAATAGATGTACATCTATGTGAATGAGTGCGTGACTGGACTAAGTAATTAAGCAAAATTAAAACTTTGAGAGCAAAAACTCCCAGGGAAGGTCCGGATTGATTTATCCGTCTAGAAGCTCGGCCTCCGGATATTTTTCATAGACTCAAGAGAAGTATTTTGCTTAATTAAAAAAAACTCACCATAATTATGGGTAAAAATGCGTCAAAACCGCAAGGTATTACTGGGGACAAAAAGTACATAGAGAAGAAACATACTAATAGTCACACGAAGTATGTAGATCGTTGGATTAAAAAACATAGTTTCAGTGGGAAACTAGTAGTAGAAGACTGTGATAAATTATGCAAAGACATAAATAAACATCACCGGGAAAAGAGAACGATAAAAACGCATCACAAAGACGAGCTCGCATGTGCTGGTGTCTGGTTAACAGAGGCGAGAGAAAGACTTGATGGTATTAAAAGACGAAAAGAGCAATTAGTATTATCTGCTCTATCGAAAGAAGACGATACTGTAGTAATCAGTCAGTCTAGATTCGTACAGGCACCCGTACTGCAACAGCAGCAACAAGTAGTCGTTCAAGGGCCACCAGCGTCGCCAGCCTTTCCACTACCAGAAACTCCATTAACTCCAGCTCGCACAAACTAATTAGGTGCTCCATTGTATCCACCGTTGCCAGGAACACCACCACCTTATGACCATCCAAAACGCATACGCCATACCAGAAGGGCTAGAGACCCATCAATTCCCGATGATTGAACTCCCCAATCCTGCTTTCGTTCCTGCCGATAACATAGGACCAAATAATCCTAGAACAATGCTAGTTTATCGTCCTTGGAACCAAAAAGAAGTTGATAATGCGGTAAAAAGTGTCCAGGAACACAAAGAAAGATTAATGGATTTTCTCCAAGGCATGGAGGCCTTACGGGATATGTATAAGTTAGATGGAAGAGAGGTTGAGTGGATCTACCGGTCAAAGATGAAAGTTGACTGGGCACGCGTGAAAAATGATTTTCAGGTCGGTCCCGCAGGGGCGGGTCCACACGCAGCTGGAAGCCCGGAGCTACTCGCTCAGGTTAATGCGTTGCAACAAAGAATTCGTGCGACGTTTGCGGCTCAGCCTAATTACACTAAATTAGGAGAAACAAAACAAAAAGACGGCGAAACTGTCTATGAGTTCAGAGAAAGGTTTGAGCATGCCTTTAGGAACTATAGTGGATTAGGGGATGCCAACCCAGCCGAAATTGCGATATTTAATGCGCATTTGAAACAGGCATTATTTGGGGGTTTCAGGGCTGAGGTCAGAGAATGGCTTAATAGAAATTTTTTTTAACTTCCTACATCTACCCTCCCAGCTTTCATGACTCAGGCAAGACATACAGAGAAAGTAACTCAGGCTAGGAAAAAACTTAGAGATGAGCAGAAAACTGCCGAAGTCTTCGTTGCTGCAGTTCAGACAGTGATGGGAGGCAGTCAGAGGGGGAGGGGGAGAGGTAGAGGAAAGAGCAGAGGAAAAGGCAGAGGTAGAGAACAAAGCAGAGGAAAAAGTCAAGATTGGAGAAAAGAAAAATATACACCTCGAAATAGAGACAGAGAAGGAGAAGAGGAAGAAGAAGAGAGAGGACAGGGATAAGTGTTATTCTTGTGGAGAAAAGGGACATTGGGCGAGAGATTGTCCTAATAAGGAAGAGTCATGACTTGCCACAGAAACCAACAGTAATAAACAAGCAGATGAAGAAGATGAAATTACATGCGATGAATTTTTAGATTTGGAAGACATCTGCTTGTCTACGAGTGGAAAACCCGAAATTACTCTGTTAGTTGACGGAAAGCCGGTAAACTTTCTCTGTGATTCAGGGGCATGTAGGACTGCGATAATGAATGGAGAAGGTTTCGACGAATCAGGAGAATTCGTTTTGGTACGTTCCGCGAATGGACACACGCAGAGGCAAGCTCTCACTAAACCTATTTGGATAAAGAATCCAATAACAGGAGAATCCGTGAAAGCACCCGTGATAGTTTCACCCTCGTGTCCATTTAATTTACTCGGACGTGACGTTAAGACAAAATTAGGCTCAGCAATTTACCCCACAAAACAGGGCGGAATGCAAGCTCAACGATGCAACAATACTGATATTTTAATTGTGGAAGGGAGGGGCGTGCCTTTCTACTATTGGGGGCTAAATGTGCCAGATAAGTCTCCGTGTAAAACAGCGAGCGCCTTGTTAAATGAAGCGAAAAAGGTAGTGTCTCCTGAGTCAGATTTTACACAAAAATGACATACAGGTCACTTTACATTGCTCAAATGACGGGAGACCTGGCCCAGACCCTCAATATGACGAAGCAGTACATAAGCTAGGCCCACAGAAAATTGTAATCACGGCACTCTGTTGGAGGGAAAATGCGTGTATGTGCACTGTAACTCTATCACCGCAGGCTGAGAATCTGGTGCGCTCATTGACCCCAAACATACTGTTGTCTAAAGCTCCCGACGAGAAATGGCAAGTTAACAAAAAGCATATATGGGAAATTAACAGAGCGTGCGACTGGAAAGACATGGGTTATTCTCAATATAGTCCAAGTACCGGCTGGTGGAGGAAAATGTTAAAATTTCGTGGTCCAGACTCCAGAGACAAGAATGAGTGATCCGAATGAAACTAAATGAGAGATGTTGTTAACTTCTGAGGAAGAGGCGGCGCTAAGTGAAATCACTGATAAGCTTTGGTCAAAGCATCCAGTGGATGTGGGTAAAATGATTGGTGTTGAGCCCGTAAAAATTAAAGGAAAAACGGAATACTATCCTCGCGTAAAACAATACCCGCTGAAACCAGATGCCCAGGCCGGCATCGACCCAGTCATACAAGAGTTGTTAAAAGCCAAGATTATTCGAGCATGTGTTGATTCACCTTGTAATACGCCTATTTTCCCAGTGAAGAAAGCAGCGCCATCCACTGGTTGGAGAGTGGTGCAGGATTTAAGACAAGCCAACAAAGCCGTAGTGGCACGAGCACCTAATGTGCCAGATCCCCACACACTATTAAACCAATTGGACCCTGAAGCAAAATATTTTACTGTAATCGATCTAAGTAATGCATTTTGGTCAATACCAGTAGACGAAGCAAGTCAGTTTTGGTTTGCGTTTACTTTTAAGGGCAAAAGATACACGTTTAACCGGTTAGATCAGGGATATTGCGAGTCACCTACAATATTTGCGGATGCCATACGAAATTGTTTAGCTGATTTTCAACCACCACAAGGTAGTCAAGTTTTGTCTTATGTGGATGATATATTAGTATCTTCTAAAACACAAGAACAGTGCAAAATAGATACAAAATAGATACTTTATCTCTGTTACATTATTTGGCAAAAACAGGAAATAAAGTCAGCAAAAATAAATTGCAACTTTGGGCAACAAAAGTAAGATATCTTGGTCACAATCTTTCCGGAGATGGAAGAACGGTAAATACTGAAAGGAAGAAAGCTATATTGGAAGCTCCGAAACCTATGACTAAAAAACAGATGATGTCATTTTTAGGATTGTGTAATTATTGTCGACAATGGGTACCCAATTATGCAGTATTAGTAAGGCCTTTGCATAATATGATTTTCTCTGAACCAATGGCGCCCCACGATAAAGTTACGTGGACTAAAGAGGGTTCAGAAGCGTTTCAATTAACAAAAGAAAAAACAGCCAGCTCGACAGTACTGGCTCTTCCTAATTATGCGAAACCTTTCGTTCTCATGGTTGATTCCAGACATGGATTCATGACATCTGTTTTGCTTCAGGTTTGGGGGTGTAAAATGAGACCGATTGCTTTTTATTCAACCCAGCTAGATCCGGTTGCTCGTGCGACACCAACATGTGTCCAAGCAGTGCTCGCAGCTGCATTAGCCGTACAGGCGTCAGCAGAAATTGTGTTGTTTCATGAACTCGTCGTAAAAGTACCCCATGGAGTGTCAATGCTTTTACTACAGACTAACATGACTTTCCTTTCCCCTGCACGCCACTTATCATGCATGACTCTTCTTCGCTCACAACCACACATAACATTGGAAAGGTGTAATACACTGAATCCATCCACATTATTGCCAATACCTATTGACGGCATACCACACATATGTCAGGAAGAGACTCAAAAGATTTTGAAACCTAGAATGGATCTGCAGGACACCCCCCTACTGGGGGGATATGTGATTTACGTTGACGGCTCTGCAGGCAAGGATGAGAGAGGGAGGAATTTAGTAGCTTATGCAGTCACTAGCCTCACTGACATAGTGGAAGCAAAGAAATTACCTTCTAACTTATCTGCACAAGCAGCAGAATTAATTGCATTAACCAGGGCATGTCAGTTGTACAAAGGTCAGGAAATGACTGTATACACAGACAGCCAATATGCTTTTGCTGCTTCACACATTTTCTGTGCACATTGGAAAAGGAGAGGTTATTTAACTTCTACAGGAAAGGAAGTTAAACACAAGAAGTTGTTGCAAGAGCTACTTGAAGCAATACAATTGCCTAGTAAATTAGCGATATGCAAATGCGAAGCACACACAAATAAAACTGATGACCTCTCAAAAGGAAATGCTTTAGCAGACAAAGCTGCCAAGCAGGCAGCTGGTCTGTATCTGACAAGACACAGAGGATGATTTTTTGATTAACATGCAACAAGCACCCAAAGGTGAACAGGAAATTTGGATAAAACACGGGGCGACTTTGAAAGATGAGGTATATGTCAGTACAGATAAAAAACCCATCTTGCCGCGATCTTTATATAAATGGGCAGCGATTTTGAGTCATGGTGATACTCACGTATCAACTGGGGGAATGGTTAGCTTAGTACATAAGCACTATACAACATATGGATTCATAACCTATTCAAATATTTTTTGTCTGCAATGTGAGATATGTATTCGGCATAATTCACAAGGGAACCTCAGGCCTAAGAGGGGCGTTTTCCCCAAGCCTGACTATCCTTTTCAGGTAATACACATGGATTATATCCAATTGAGCAAAGCCAGAGGGCTGGAGTATTGTTTGGTTATAATTGATGTGTTTTCCAGATGGGTAGAGGTATTCCCTAGTTCAACACCAGACGCACTCACAGTGGCAAAAGCATTATGTAAAAGAATAATACCAACTTTTGGTGTACCACAAATCATAAGGTCAGACAATGGTTCACATTTTGTGAATGATGTGTTGGACAGAGTTGGACAACAATTAAAAATTGATTTGAAAAGGCATTGTGCATACCACCCCCAGAGTGCTGGTCTTGTGGAAAGAACGAATGGTACGGTAAAATCTAAACTTCGAAAGGCTATGGCAGAAACAGGTAGACAATGGCCTGATTGTTTAGATTTAGTATCTTTAAGCATGCACATTACCCCTGCTCAGGGTCAACTCTTATCACCTTTTGAAATACTTTATGGCAGGCCATACAGAATACCAGATCTCACTCCAACTGTAAGAGCCAACCCAGATGACATTCCCACACTAGCAGATTATATGAAATAAACTTTACTGACTAGAGAATGCAAAGAACCAAATACTGTTCCAGTTTTTTCTGTGTCTCCACAGGTACAAGGACAGGTGAAGGTGGGAGACTGGGTGTTCATCAAAGTCATCAAAAGAAAGACTTGGTCTGATGATAGATGGGAAGGACCATACCAGGTGCTACTGGCTACCCCCACTGCCGTTAAAATTGCAGAACGCTCCACCTGGATTCATCTGTCACACTGTAAACTTCGTTCATTTTTTTAGGATGCACCATTAACGTTGAGTAGGGTTCAGTGGCTCCCTGAGGGGGTTGAGAAATATAGCTCTTTTCCGTCTTAACGTCACCCGGTCTGGGAGGTAGTGCCCAGGTTGGAAATTCTGCTCAACATAGTAGTGGGTGCATCTGTGTTTATTGTTTTTCTGTATACATCATATCACTCCCTTATAACAATGTTTAAGCTGTTACTATTAATGATTACTACAGGGGTAATGTTGGGTCTATGGTCCCCTACAAATTTAATTGAGAGAATCCATAAGAGGTGGATTTCATATGGGGAACATGAAGCCATGGGGAACGTTACTCATCTGTATTCTACTAATTCATGGTATAGATATGCATCTTTGCAAGCGAAGAGACTTAATAAGACCAATTGCTATGTATGTTCCTTAATGCCAACTTCCTCCTCTCACCCTAGGCTTGAAGCTAGACCACTTTCTAAACAAGCCACTATCTGTGTTGGGTGGAAGTCTTCCCCAGAAAACTGGATGTACAATGCTCCATCTTACTATCGAAATGGTACCCGGATGCGGGATGCATGCAGCGAAACACACCCCCTAGAAGAAATAGGAACTGCTACACCCTTGCTGTCACCTTATGTGACAGTCGACTCCATATTTCCAATATGTTTTGCTAATACTGGAACAATGAAAGTAGGCTCTCTGAGAAAGAAACAGTTTAAAACAACTGTCATCCATACTACTAGAGTGACCACTTCCTCAGGTCACGTCACTTACCGGGTCCCTGCTGCGCCCTGTCCATGTACTCCTACATTGAGAGATGTGCTGTGGGTATGTGGTAGTCGTTTGTACAGTCATCTCCCTCCACACTGGGGTGGCGTATGCGCCCCCGCCCAGGTCACGGACCATACTTATGTTGTTAGTGCAACCTCACAGCCAGAGTTATCTCGTAAGAAGAGATTTGCTGTTAAGGATCACGACAGTGTGTGGGGGACTGACGTACCTGATGACCAAAAAATGTGGACTAAAGGAACCAAGGTAACTTTGTCTCTGTTTCCGTGGATGGGAGTAGGGAAACTAATGTTAAGAATGGAAACGCTTAACTATAGGTTAGGATTGTTCGTTAATGCAACCTTAGTCAGCATGGAAGGCCTTAATGATGAAGTTTCGCAAATTCGGTTAATGGTACTTCAGAATAGATTAGTCTTAGACCTGCTTACTGCATCTAGTGGAGGGGTTTGTGTTTTGTTGAATGATTCTTGTTGTACCTGGATTCCAGACCTGGTACAGAGCATCTCTGTTTCTGAAGCCTTACAGCAAATGAAGGCTGTTCGTGATGCTATAGCAAGTGATAAAGTGGTGGATGTTCCGTGGTGGAATCCTTTTGCTTGGTTTACTTCGGGTGCGTGGTGGCAAATTGTGCTGAAAGGACTGTTACCAATTGTTGCAATCTTTATACTTTTTTTGTATTTTTATGATGTGTATTTCTACATGTATTAAAGTTCTCATTTCTAGTGTAGTACGTAAGTCTGTGCAGAATGTAATGTTGTCACAGGAATTTGATGCTCTGCTGTCTCATCAGGAAAATGATTCTTTAGTGTAATGATGCCTATGCAGAAAACCAAAGGAAATGTATAAGGTTGATGTCTATACTAGTATTGTTTTCATGATAAACAGGAGGGAAATGTGAAAGAAATATTTCTTTTTAATTATTATCATTATGTTTGTTAGTTTGATATTAGTTTGTTAAATAGAAGTCTCAGCTGTTTCCATTGTTCTGTGAGAGGAAGTGTGAAACTGTGAGGACAGATGGGGAACAGATGGGGAACTTAAGAGGTGTCATGGGATGTTTAGGTTAAGACTGATTTATTGTTGTAAGACCCAGCCACACGACAGGAGGATCGGTGTCAGGGAATTTTCAACCAACACCAGATCCTATCGATGGTGCACGGCCTACATCGCAGTGGTACAGTTATAACACTGGACCCAATACAAACTCAGGTAAGTATTACAATGGTCTGATACAAGATTGTAAAATGAATAAAAAGAGGAACTCTATCTGTTATCTGTACTAACGTGTTTTCTGATTACTATCAGCATTAACCGCGTTGAAAGACCTCTCGGACGATGTGGGTGAACCAGGGTCCTACATGAACCAACTATTGAGTGTTAATCAACCACGCCGTTTGTCCATGAAAAGACGGTCCCCGGAGGCAGTCAACACTGAGCCCAGCAAGAATGCTAAACACAGCCATTGTGTTTGACGAGCTGGTGCCGGGTGAGACTGTGTTGAGCATGTGTCGTTAGCATGTAACCAAATATGCCTAGTCATACTATTTGAATGGGGTTCCAGGTATAAACGTGTGGGTGTTTAGAGAGGGTGTTAATTATATGCTTTTGTCAATGTTATTTTCAGAAATCCAACTACCTACGGTGGTTTGTGGGAGTAGCGACATCGTGGAATTGCCAGACCAGCTGACGAGTATCTGCGCGTGGACAGACAATGAGATAACTAACTGGGATCAAGCGGACTTCAACTGGGACAGTGGCTCGCTCACAGCTGAAGCAGCAAGAGGCGAGAACGATCAGCAAAGACGTGACGGGTTGGTCAACAATGGTTGTGACTGAGCAGTGGCTACGCCTGCAACAGGGACACACGTCAGCGTACAGACAAGTACAAACGACAATTCTGGACTGATACCGCGACTAAACTCAACAAACAGCGGATCGCAACACCAAGACACAGACCCCAGTGACTGATCAGAGGTATGGGCAAGGCCTTATTCAAAATGGTGATGTGATGGGTGCAGCAAGTGCAGCTAGTACTAGGCGTTTAGATAGACAGTTAGCATCACGTGTGAGGTACCTAACCCATGAAATACGTAGTATAAAGACAGATGTGAATGAGACAAAGGGGTTAAAAGCTATAGTGGTAGGAATGCGTACTGATATGAGAACGTTACATTTAACAGTGGCGACATTGGTTGGTGAATTCACAGGTTTTAAGTCTGTAATGGTTAAGGAATTGCATAGTGTCAATGCTAAAGTGGATGCCCAGGGCTTAACATTGAATAGGTTAGTCTCTGCTAACATAGAAGTAAACAATCTTAGCACCGTAGACTGGGCTACTCTGCATCAGTGTTTAAAAGCTTTGAAAATGACAATGAGATGTTGAGGTGGTGTCTGCTTGGCGTTGTATTTGGTTTATGTATTTTTTTTCCCACAGCTATTATGTAATGTTACAGTGTGTTTGGGTCTATGTTTTCCTCCACAGATTGTGTAATATTGCAGGGTGTTTGGCTCTATGTTTTTGTCCACAGGTATTATGTAATATTGTATTGTGTTGGGTAGATGTTTTTTTCCACAGCTGTTATGTGTTATTGTATCGTGTTTGGCTATATGATTTTCCCCATATAATAGTTTGTATTGTATTGCATATCTGTCCATGTTTTCCCCCATTTAAACTGGGCAATAAGGGTTTATACTTTTTAAATATTCTGTCTGTTGTCTAGATTATTGGTTAAGTGCTATTAGTATCTTTATTGGTAGTTAATTGAGTGGGTCGTGACATAAATATGTTGTCCACCAACAAACGCAAGCGTAGTGATGATCCAAACCAGGGAAATATAATTACCCTGAGCGAAGATATCCGACAGCTGAATGTAATGCTTAACACATATTGGCCTGATAACCACACGGGTAAAGGGTCATTTATACTCGCTTTTTACGTAGAAACGTAAGCAACATAAGCGCAGTTGCAAGCCCCTTGCGCAGTTAGGCAACACGTAAATGAGTCCTCCAAAATGTTTAACTATCCCACAAAAGCTACGCCACCCGTTCGCAGCCCGCAAGACTGATTGGTCTGCTAACCACATCCTTTCAGGAGTCTCACATTTCCGGTTTCACAGCATAATACCGCCATTTTTAAAAAGCCGTGGCAGAAGAGAAGAAAGATTTTATCGGAAAGAAGAAGAAGAATTATTGTAAGAAATGGAAAAGATTGAAGAACCTTTGGCAGAGGAGGTCCGCAAGTACGAACACTTGTATAACCCTTCATTGAATGACTACAAAGATACTCAGATGGCGATCAATTCATGGAGGGAGATCTCTGTGAACATTGTGCAGTCGTCCACCCTCAGACCAAAGATGTGGAGGAAGCTCCGGGACAAATATGTCCGAGCGAAAAAGTCTATGAGGAGCAGCAGTGGCGATGGAGGGGGGAAGAAAGTCCCTGCCATTTATCATCTCTTATCGTGGTTGGGACCACATATTAAACACCGGGTGACATGGTCGAACTACGACAAGGTAAATATAAAGTTCTTGGTTTTTGAACAGCCTCTGAGTGTCCGAGCTAGTACGCTAGCAGTGTAATCAGAGTGGTAGAGTTCACATGTTTGGTTGGAGTATGCTTCAACATATTGCAAATGGGATAAATGGTGGTAAAGAGCCTTATTGTAGATGTAATGCAATTGCCTGTAATCTTTGCCATTGTAGCTACAGACTGTTTTCACATCCCTAAAGAACTGTGGGCGAGTATTGCCTACACACGTTTTCTATCGTCATTGTCGTTAGTAATCCATTCCATAAAAGAAGACTCCTGGTCATAGACTCTAAATGCATGGACAAAGAGCAACTATCTGTTCTTAAAGTGCCCACACTGTTGATGTAAGGAATGCAGGAATGTTACTTACACCATTGTAGCCATATGCGATTTCCATATTGCTAACAGACCAACTATATGTTCTTTTGTTATCATGAACAGGACCTCATTAAATCTGTAGCCTTTTTATCAGCGGCAGTCAAAGTAATGTCATAGTAATCAGCGAGTAACAGTAACTGGTCATTGAAGGCCTCCAACGAGGGAGTTAACAAAATCTCACAAATAGGCGCTCCAATTAGGCTACCCTATCCAATTAATAGGCTCACAAGTAGCCAAACACAACCCTCCCGATGGCCGCCATGATAGCCCAATGTCCCAGATCACAAACAAAAGCCCAGCCTAGCCATACAACTCCCCCAGACCTACACCAAAACTAACCTAGTCTGTCTTCGGAGGTTACCGGGCTTGAGGCAACTTCACAGAAAACTGCAAAGCTACCCCTCACGGAGAACCTAGTCTCCCCCAGAGTAGTCTCCCCACCACCAGGATCTTACATAAAACAATAAATGAGTGTCCGATGGAAGAGACTGAGACAGTTCAGCAGGGCACTCCTATCTGTCTGCGGAAGAAGTATGCGTAACAGGCTGGCTCTAGCGGTGAACAAGAACACCAAACTACTATGAAAAACACCTCATTCATTCAGCCGGCGTGGTGGCAAACAAACAAATCGCTGCAGAACGAAAAAACACAGACAACTCAATCACCTAACCATAGCTAAAGAAGAACTAGTCCTATCCAAAAATTTGAAATTGATGCATTCCACACACCATCTAGCCATCTTAGAGAAATGCCATGCGGATCAAACGGTTCCAATGGGCATGAAAAGGAAGGTTGATAGCCTTACAACCTTCATCAAACCAGCTGCCCCAGGTCCATGGATCCTAGATACAGTGAGACAAAACACAGAGAAATGGATCGAGAGGAACTTGTTTGATTTAGCGGAACATTATAGAAAGGTGATGGTTTTTCTGGAGCTAAAGCCATATAGCACAACAGCGTTCGAGAGGTCCTTTAAATGGGCCAGGACTAGGTATAGGAGAAAACTCGATCTAGGCCGTATAGATAATCTTAGAGATAGACTGTTGCAAACACATGCATTGCCACCATTGGAGGGGCCAGTTACTCAGTTACTTTTAGCAGCTATGATGCGCCCCAAGCGTCTGGCTATTTGTAAATGTAAAGCGCATAAAAAGGGTACTGATCATATCACATTGGGTAATGCCAAAGCAGATGAGGTTGCAAAAACCGCATCGTTGCAGGCACGGGCAGTGGATTTTCCCTCGAAGAACGGGGCACCACATAGTATTTCATTAATTGAGGGGAAGTGTCATGAGAAGTCAGTACAGTGTCCGTCTGCTTGTCCTTACAGTGATTCATCTACAGCCGGTTGTAAGTGGTGTAGGTTGTCTTTTACACCAGGACATGTACATCATCATAAACCTCTCTGTTGTGCCATGTGTCAAAGGGGGGACTGTGTTTTATGTTTTGATAAGCCATGTGAACAGTGGCAGCCGACCATCCAGGGTCCAGCAATTAATATACAGCCAAACTTAGGTGTTACAGACATCATTCAGATGCAGGAGGAAGCTACTTCATGGGAAAGGGATAAGTGGGTTGAAAGAGGGGCATATCGTGGGCCTGATAAACTGTGGAGGTCTCATGACGGGCGCATGGTAGCTCCACACTTGTTATTGGCCCTGTTAATAACTGATGCACATGACTTGGATCATTGTGCAAGGGGGGAAGTGAGAAGGAAGATTTTGGATGAGGGATTTTGGTCGCCATACATGCAGGAGATTATAGATAATAAATTAGCACAGTGTTATGTGTGTAATACCTATAATGTCAGGCAGGGGATAGCAACTAAACCTCTCGGGCACTTTCTAATGCCGGAAGGTCCATTCAAACATCTTGTAATTGATTACATTGACATGGGAAAGACAATCAGAAAACACAGATATGTGTTGGTGGTGGTGGACAGGTTTTCGCGTTGGGTAGAGGCGTGCCCGAGTCCTGGACCGGATTCTGAGGCTGTGATAAAATTTCACATGTGAAATCCTGCCCAGGTTTGGTATTCCAGAAGTAGTGTCCATTGATAATGGGAAGGCATTCGTGGAAAAGACGTGGGCCAAGATATTGCATCCACTGGGGATAAAGAGAAGGTTGGGATGTATTTATCCTTCCCAGAGCCAGGGCATGGTCGAACGGGCAAACGGTGTTCTGAAAGGTAAGATTGCAATCTCAAACCAGCTGCCCCAGGTCCATGGATCCTAGATCCTAAAACACAGAGAAATTGATCGAGAGGAACTTGTTTGATTTAGCGGAACATTATTGAAAGGTGATGGTTTTTCTGGAGCTAAAGCCGCAGCGTTCGAGAGGTCCTTTAAATGGGCCAGGACTAGGTATAGGAGAAAACTCGATCTAGGCCGTATAGATAATCTTAGAGATAGACTGTTGCAAACACATGCATTACCACCATTGGAGGGGCCAGTTACTCAGTTACTTTTAGCAGCTATGATGCGCCCCAAGCGTCTGGCTATTTGTAAATGTAAAGCGCATAAAAAGGGTGCATCATCTAATCTTAATTGGTTAGATGCTATGCCAATTGCATTAATGCATATGAGGTCACAGAAAAACAGCACCATGCATCTTACACCTCATGAGATGCTTACGGGACGGGTCATGCCGACCCCCCGTATTAGAGGTGATGACAAGGGCCCACCATTAGAGCACCTTCAAAGAGAGATTCGGTGTTATGTACAACAGTTGTCTTTGATTCATAAGACTATTTATACCCAGGCAAAAGAACGGGAACCAGTAAGCAATCCACAGGTGGATACAGCGGGATTGGTTCAGCCTGGAGACTGGGTGTACGTGAAGGTGTTCAGATGGAGAAGCCTCCATCCACGACGAGAGGGGCCTTACAGGGTGACGCACGTTACCCCGACTGCGGTAAGAGTGCAAGGGTCAAGTGTCTGGTATCAATTTCTGTTGCAAAGCATTAAAACCAAGTGATGGCGAGGAAGCTCAGCTCAGCAACCAGAGAAAGGATGGAGGACATGCTAGTTCGACCCGAACGAGAGACCGTTGGAGGTCCTGGAACAGACCAGGCTCAGATTGGCCTCACAGAGGAGAGTGAGGGTCCGGATTGTTCTGGACCGGGAAAACCGGCCGGAGAGATGGGGGAACAATCATGACGGTAGCGGAAAATATGGTGGTCTTGGTTTGTCTGGCATCGATTTATGTTTCAGCACCGCGGAGCAGAGAGCCCTAGAAGGAGGAGAGGTTTTACAACCAGGAGACCGGATCCGTACATCAGACGTCCTGAGTCCCCGACACCCATGGCAGGAGGGCCGCGTCCTCGACCAAGCCCCCCCCCACAATCACCCGTAGCAAGCGAGAGAGTACCAGCATGACCCCTTACCCCCATTTCATGGTCCTATTTACCATCCGAGCGAATGAAAGTGGGTTCCAAACAGGTATCCTTGGTGGGGAAGTCCAGGGGGACAGGAGTATTGATGGGAAAGAAGGAGGGGGTAGGGTGAAGCGTCAACTGGTTGATAGGGATGGAGAGGAGGAGGCTGAACAGACGGTGGCTTAATGGAAGAACAAGTGGTACAGATGGGCTTTGTATACTGCCAGGACGGTAAGAGCTGCTACGTTTGCTCTATGGCACAGGAGGAGAGGGTAGTGATCCCAGTGCCTTTGAGGTAGGAGGACTGTCCTGAGCATTATTGGAATCATAAAAATAATAATACGATGCCGTACTGTCCGTTCGAATGTATGATTTACCAGGGAAGTACAACACACCGTGAGATGGTTCGATCATGGGGAGGAGTGCAACGTAAACTCATAGATGTATGCAGAGTAAAATCACATACGTGGCCTAGTACGGATGAGGGAATAATTATGGATTACACTGTTGATTGCAATTTAAATGTTTTTCAATCAACTTTGTAATCACTGTATATCCTAATATAGGTTGAGGTCTAAGAGTGAGGAGGGCGTGCAGCTTCACTTCAGACACACTCTGTGAGCCTATGGAAGGTCACTACTGTACTGACCCAATCCAAGATGGCTGCCGAGGAGCTGTGGAACACACAAAGTACTCACCAGGGCAGTACGTCAAACAGAGGGTTTGTTTGAGTGTTTTGACAGGACGGACTCAGCGGATGTGGCTACTGAGGATCTAGGTGTGTTCGAGGGGACCTGCAACAGGACGTGGGCCTTGAGGACGGTTGGTCCTTTCAAACGGAATTTTTTTTAGGCAGCAATGGGAATTGAGAGGATTAGTACCATTGCGGTGTAATGTTAGCTTGCAAAATTGTAGCACCAAGGACAAGTATATAGATTCAGTCAGGCAGGCTTTGTTTGGGAAAGTGTTCACAGACACCATTCAGAATGTTCCTTTAGTGGATATATGGTGGGCCTGCGGGAGAGAATGGGGCGTGAGGAATACATTACCCGAACATTGAAGGGGTAGTTGTGCAAGGGTGACTGGTGCAGCGAACTGCAAGCACCTACGGAATGAACTTGCAAGTAATGCTGGGCAGAACGGGGGTGATTCTGTACTTACAGGTTGGCTTCAAAGTAGCTTTGGATTGCAGTGGGGAACGTGGTTAACCACAGTGGCCGTAATTATAGGGGTTACGATATTAGTTTTTTGCGTGGTTGTGTGTTGTGTGCTTCCTTGTTGTAAATCTCTTGCAGTTCGGGCAGTGACATCACAGTTACCTCAAGTGTCTTTGGTGGTGGATGGAAATGGGGCAGCGGAAGGTCTGATTACGGAGTACGAAAGGGAGGTTGCCATGGAGATGCCGCAACTATTGGAGCCAGGATCTACGGATGGAATACTGATGGAGATGGGCGAAAATGATGAGACAGGGGGTGAACCAGGCCCCCTCATGGATGTGAGGGATCTGGATGACCGGATCACAGAAACTGGAACTTTCTACACAACATTACAGTCAGCGGGATGCAGGTGTCGCTGTGTAGGACAGGGCAGTGGGTTCATTTTTCACCTTAAGATAAGAAAAGGTTTTTGCTCCTACCTGCGAGGTCAGGGGCGTTGCACCTCAGGATTAACATGGACATAAAAATGGTTACATTCAAGGACATTCACTGATATGGAAGCTGTATCAAATGTACAATATTGCACATATAACAAGATTTGCATTGTATGGTATTCTGTATATTTTATATCTAAGACCACCCTAGTGAGACTGTTGTATTGTATGGGGGTATTAATATTGAGTTAGATGAAGTGGATGGACTGTTTAAAATAATGTTAAAATTTGGTTTTGATGTACAGGGTTTCAAATGTATTTGTTTTATCACATAGTAGATTGATAGTGTGTGCATGATATAGTTATGGAGACATTGTTTAGTGTGTCCGATCAGACACAAAAGGGGGGAATTATGTAGGAATGTTGATAGATAATAATATGTGATAATAGTTAAGTTAGTTTAGAAGTAAAAGTATGAATGATATTACTTGAGATGAGGGGAGGGATTCTTGTGGCCCACAGGATAAAGGGGTGGGTCATTATAGATATTGTAAGCTTTCTGATTGGATGGAGTCAGGTTAGCGGTTAGGGATTTTATTGGTTAAACATTCAGCCATTCAGGGCTGTAGTGGGAGTGTTAGGTTGGGTTTAAATGGTAGAGCGCGACTTAACAGACAGAACATTTCTAGATTTCTTCTCTTATTGTGGTTTAAATATTGCAATAAACCCTGCTGAAGAATGACATTTTTCGACTCCATTGTTTGGCAACCTTGTGGTATTTGTTCAGACGCAACATTAACTCTTTCATTGCTGTTTTAAGAGTGATTTGTCTAACAAATGGGTATGTGGAAGGATCCGCACAAACAGGGGAAGTAACTGCGCTAAGAGAAGCTTTGGCAGACAGCAAAAAATACAAAGTGATGCATATAATAACTGATAGTTATTATTGTAATTCAGGTTTCAATGAAGACTTAGCGTTCTTGGAACAGAGAGATTTTCAGAATTACAAGGGAAAAGAATTGGCATTTATAGCAGAGTTACGCAAGAAACAATATGTGACACAAAGACCAGTGACTTCGAGCATGATGAAAATAGGGAAGTAGACTCACTTGCGTAAGACCGCAGTGATTATCCGGACACGGTTAGAGCGGTGTTCACAAACGCAGTTTTGCCTCCTGCCCACAGAATGGGAGGGCGCAGAAGGGGTAATGGTACCGAAAAGTGAAGCAGATCAAATTCTTAGCAAAATTCACGCGGCAATTGGCCACAGTGGATTGACTCGGACAAGGCAATGGTTGCAAAATCAAAAAATAAACATACCCGACATAATGACACGTTTCAAGAAAATTAAAGCAACATGTGAAGCATGTGCAAACAAAGGGGGGATGAAGAAAGACAAAACCATTCCGGGACAAATAAAAACAGACAAACCAGGTGAAGATTATTCATGAGACATAGCACGTCCCCTTGATACCTCTTCAATGGGAAATAAGTATTTTTTGGTATGCACAGACAATGCAGGAGGCGATGCCAGAATATAGGGGACGGCCCGATATTCCGAAATCTCAATATTCCGAAAAATAGTCCTCCTGGCGAAATTTAGAAATATTTTAAGTGGCGCAAAACACACACAGCATTTAGTTTGCGCAGCGGTGACGCTCACCAGGCTATCACGCATATAACTTTTCCTAGGCAATACTTGTTAACTTAGCCTACTCTGGTTTTGAATATGGGGTACCACTCATGCGAAGGAAATCACTGGCAGATTGTCGCAGGACATTACGCAGATCTTGTCAAGCAAGCATGCATGGGCAATCATAAAAGTATTTTTGTATCATCGCAATGTAAATGCCATGTGTGTATAATAATATTCTGAATTAAAGTTCATGCTTGTGAAATAAATGGATTTATATGTTAATGATTGTGTGATTCATTGGGATGTGCATGTGGGCTATAGTGGTTCACGTTGCTGTGCTCACAATTTCGGAACAGCGGGCTGTCGGAATAATGGGCCTTCGGAACATTGCCATGGAACCAGAATATATCCCCTGCAGGTAGCTACAGGCAGGGTGATCTTGCAAAGCATGGCCAACTACTTTACTCATAAAAATTCAAAAACAGTAAGAATGGATAATGCGAAACATTTTAAAAACACACGGATATTAGGGTTTTTAGAAGGCATCGGTGCGCAGGCAATATTCTCCATACCATATAAACCTGAAACAAATGGTGTGGCAGAGAGAGCGGTGCGCAGTGCCAAAGATTACATACGCGCAAATTCACAAAAGCACTGGGACAGCCCAGAGGAGCTTATGAAAATGAATGAGTATTTGTCTCTCCCAAAATTGATACAAATGGTTCAGAGTTCAGGAATTTCTCCTTTTCAGGTCGGCCAGGAAGTTTGGGTCAATAGTGGCCGCAAAGTACAAGGGGAAGGAATCAGACACCCAAACAAAGGTAACGTAACGTGTAACAAGGAAAATCATGTCATATCTAACGCCTGTGTGTTTGTCGAGAGGCCAGATCGTGGTGTCGTCGAGCACGGAGGAATCCCCGATTTTAATCGGGAAAGCAGACCCTGGAGTTCCAGAGGGCACACTACTGGTTTGGGAAAAATACGAGCCCGGCGCTTGTATTTTGTGCAAACAAAAGTCTGGAAACGTAATATGGAAAGGTCTGCGGAAAAAAGGCACCTATGGTCTGGTGCCGTGTACCAAATTCATGATTCCTAGAAACTTTGAATTAGGATGCATGTCAGTGAAAAAATTGATGCAGGATTCAGATCATTGGCCTACGCTGGTACCAAACACGGTGATTGTGGGAAAGGCAATGGCTAAATGGAAAGCTTTTTGCAAAGGACCTGGTAGTAACATAGATGGATTATATGGCCAATTACCTCTAAAAGATTGGTATCAGGCTATGGGAGAGAAACAAATAGAAAAACAAGACAATGAAATCGGTGAAATGCTAGATTTTAAAGCCCCTGGTGGAGAAGTGTTTTGGAGGTGGAAAATCAAACCTGGTGTGCAGTGTTACCCATCTAACCAGGAGTTCCTGGTTACTGGTAATTATACGTGGGCCGGTGTGTGGTGGACTATGTTAAAAAACGGAACAACAAGACTCCCTGTGCTGGCTGCAGAAACAGTGGTTATCATGGTTAAAACAATGTTTGATAAAACATTTTTCACCTATGATTTTCACGCTGTGGGAAACTGCTCAATACACAGCGTACCCCCATTGGGAATGGTTCTGATGGGAATGATAGCCAAAGCCATTTTACGTGTGTAAAACAAGTGACAATGTGGGGTAAGCAGGAAAATAATAAAAATTAGGAAGAAGGCCCCCTGTTGGGGGTTGTACAGGAAACAAAAGTAAAGAAGAAGAGTTTCTTGAGTAAGTGATAAGACCCCAGAGGACCGTTGGCTAGCCAATCACATCACTGAAACAGAACTTGAACGGATTACCATGACAAATGATTCTACACCACTGAGATCTCTTGATCTAGGAGGACAATCGGGTTTCCCAGATTGGCCTGCTCTGGTAGGCAACATATTAATGTCTTGTGTGCTTACTAGTTTTACAATAAATAAGGTAGTATTGTACTTAATGAGTACTGTAGTGTACGCAGGATTGAACTTGGCTCGATTTCTCATGATGGGAAGAAAGCTACCAAGTTCAACCATTATATTCATAGGACTAGGGCTAAAAGGGATCAAGCTGCGGGATTGGAAGATAATTAATCTGATTATGTTCTGTGTTAGCCTTCTAGCCAATGTCCTTGAATACTTTCAAATTTTACCTAAATGGGTACACTAGCAGGGGAGATTGCATTGGGTGTACTGTTCGTAGATGTACTGTTGGTTTCGTCTTACCTAGCGTATCTGAGTCCACTCTGCGCCACTCACCAGGCTGTACATGTACTGTGTGGTATGTAGTGTCTCTCGGGTGTGTTCGCCTCATCTGTGTATGCCAGGTAGTTGTGGAGAACACCACAAGCCTTTACGACATCCACAGCCTTGTCTGGCAGGAACTCAATCGTCTTCCAAAGAATTCTCCACCGCCACGATGTGAAAGGCATGTTCAATGACCCTCACGGCTCTAGAGGGTCGGTAATTGAAAATCTGCTTCTCCCTGCTCAGATTTGCCCCTGATAATACAAAAAAAATGAAACATGCAGAGTGTTACTGATTAGAACATGGTTGCACCACAATCACAGATAAGATACTACATTGTCAAATATCTATGCAATGTGCTATGCAATTCATTATTATGGTTTGTGACATACCTGGAAAGGGACGCATGATGTTGAAAGGCAGCATCAGCAACAATCAGGTGGGGGGCATCGGTCCTGGTCCGGGGAAGAAACGCTGATGGCGTCAGGTTCAGCTTGTGGTCGAGCAACCTTGACCCAAATGTGCTCTCCTTGAAAATGCTGCCATCGTTCTCCCGTCTATACCCTCCGACATCCACCATTGTGAAGCGTTACCTGGCATCACATGTTGCCATCAGGACAATGGAGTGAGCCCTTTATAGGTAAAGTAGTCACTCCCGGCATGAGGTGGTGCCTTGATGCTAACGTGCTTCACGTCGAGGCGTCCAATACAGTTTGGGAAGTCTGGCTGCAGAGTTGTCCACTGGCTGGTTGAAGGACAGGGCAGGTAGTGTGGCTGCAGAGCTTTCCACAACGCATTGCAGACCTCGGACGCGATGCCGGACACCATGCAGGACGCCGCTACAGCCCGTTGGTTTCCACCAGAGGATAAAATTCGTACCGCCACAGCCAGTCTCTGGGCGACATCAATCAGCATGCTGTGTGTGCCCGTATGCCGTATGTGTGGTTGCACACGACGAATACGGTCATCGAATCTGCCAGCCGACATAGGAAAATGCCTGAAGTGCATTTCTTTGTCAATATCCCTCAGAGGTCGAATAAGAGATGAATATTCGCTCGTCCTCGGCCTCGATTGATTTCGTGGATGTACAGACCACCTTCGCCTCCGTCTCTGCTTTTGTTGTTGTTTTTGTCTCCACATATGCAATACAAGAATTTGCTCTTCAATGTTGAGCAGCTCCAACTCCATCAACTGTCTTTGTCGGTTGCCATCGTTCACAGACAACCGGCGGAGAACCATAAATGTAAACGAAAGACATTTACTTGGCATGTACCAAAAGAAAATGCCAAACTCCAGTTAACAAAAACAAGGTGGTTACAAAAGACAGAAAGAAAAAAGGAAAAAGGAAAACCTCACACTTGCTTGCTTGATTTTACGAACTTGCCTGGCTCCCGTGCCCGACGTACAAATCACGAGACAGGCAAATTAAAGAGTGAGTCTTCCGATGTCAAACTTACTTACCTATACTAAGTAACTAAACTACAAACATGCAGAAAAGTAACCACCAGATAAAAAGAAAACAATCTAAAAAACATTTATATAATTAAGGCTGTGCGTTTTAAGTTAAGCAAAAAATAAATTAACTAAAGCAGTGTTTGCCAGCTTCTGTCTGTGCGAGGCGAGAGAGCTAGAGACTCCATCTCGGAAACGGGACGGCTTCTAGTAGGCCGGCCCCAGTAATGACATGCAGCCCCAGTCAATGGTCAGATCTTCACCTACAGGAAGAGAGATGCACAGAGAAGAGCAGGAAGCAGAGCAAAGCCCAGCACTATGTAACAGTGTGTGTGAGAGGTGCAGTAGACTGGTGGGTGTGTGTGTGTGTGTGTGTGTGTGTATTCGGTACAGCTGGTGAGTGCCGCAGAGTGGTGGATGGTGACTCAAATCTACAATCAGCGGTAAGAGTGGTGGTAAGAGTGCAAGGGTCAAGTGTGTGGCATCACCTCAATTTCTGTTGCAGAGCTTTAGAACCGAGTGAAGGCAAGGCAGCTCAGCAACCATGGACAGGATGAAGGACATGCTGTTGGAACAGCTCGACCCGAGCCAGAGGCCAGTGGAGGTCCTGGGGCAGACCCAACTAGGACTAGCCTCACAGGGGAGAGTGAGGGTCCGAATCGTTCTGGACCAGGAGCACCGGCCAGAGAGATGGAGGAACGGAGTCATGGTGGCGGTGGCAAGTATGGTGGTGTTGGTTTGCCTGGTGTTGATTTAGACTGTGTGTGTGTGTGTGTGTGTGTGTGTGTGTGTGTGTGTGTGTGTACTGCTTTGCTACTTAGATAGTGCAGATTCAGAGTAACCTAAAAACGATCTTAGCACAACCATTGTGCCAAGCTGGTTTCAAACAAGGAAACTAATTGCTGGGTTTGTCCAAGCCAATCAGGACCTCTTTGTGTAAACGGGCGTGCCTTCAGCTGGGTGGAATCAGTATTTCCATAGGGCTGTTGCTGAAGCGTCAGCAAAAGTGTAAGCCCTCGTGTTCAGACCTTTTTGGGTAAAGACCTGCAAGTCTACCTGTGCAAGACCTTTGTAAGTACACCTGGAATTCGTCCATTGTGTTTGACTTCAATCAGTAACTTGCGTATGGTTTCATCCGGTACCTACGTAAAATTTCCCCTATCATAAAAATGTAACCTGATGCATTCTTAACCACGCCCCTGAGCTTGGACAAAAGGCACGTCTTCCCAGATGTGATCTCTCTCCCTCCGGCATCGACCGAGGAGCAACTCTCTCTGCCGGCATTCCGCCAGGCACACATCTGATGGAAATTGATAATACCATTAATTTATATACTTACATTGCATTGCAAGCATGTTCTCCTGTGTGTGTATGTGTGTGTGTGTGCCATGTGTATTGATAGTCTTGGTACACCTTTGTTTAAAGCCCCTAGCAGACATCCTCCCTGCCCCAGGTGGAGGAATACACATCAATTGTCCACCATTTTGGGCCTGTGTGTGTTCCTCCATAGGAAGATCCCCTCCTACTCACATGCCCCCTTCCCCACATTGACCTGTCTTGTCTAAAAGAGTGTCGGCCTGATACCAGTCCCATCACATATTTTTGACCTCTCCTCACCTCCAGCACCGCTTGGAGCATACCGTCTCTCCTTCCACCGTCAACCGGTTAAGAACAACTCTCTTTGTTCTCTCGCAACAAAGAGAACACTTTCACTTTTGTCTTAAGGCCGACACACGCCTAAGATCTCTCATCAGTCAACAAACTGCTAAGTGAGACGAAGTAAATTTAGCGAAAGCAGCTAACATTAGACCTGCTAGCTAAATTGCAAAGGGAACATCAACAGAACCTCGCAACTGCAACGGAACAAGCGATCACATCCTCAAACCATCAACTGCAGAGACACAAAGACATCGCAGCAAAGACCAATTTCATTCATCTACAGAAAGCATCATCCCGTGAAAGCAACGATCATTTCAGAAACTCACTGCGCAAAAAGGACTGAGTAGCTGGTATACCTCGTTGACGAAACACTCAAGATGGCTTCTTTCACCTTAAGTAAGAATTGAAATGTTCTCATTTAACAATGTATTACATTTTCTGTTATATTATCTTTCTCAGACTGTTTGTCTTATGTCTTTTACCGTTTTGTAAAAATACAGGCTTTTTTTTATTTCTCACAGTGGACGCTGAAGAACATGGATTAAACGTCGGTAGAACTACCAAATCTTTAAACCGTTTATGTAGGTACTTAGTCAACATTATGTGAACCGTGAATATAATAAAAGCGTTTTCTTGTTATTTTCAGTGACCAGTGATATAATAAACCCGCAGACTAGCAACCTCACAAGCTACAACCCATATTGTAAGTATCATTTTACTTTTTAAAGGCATATAAATATAATTATACATATTATGTTAGTTTATATAATAGTTACTGGTTTTGTGTTTAATGCTGTTTTTCGCCTCTAAGACCCCGTTGATGGAACGAGCCCATTACAACCGTTCTACGCTTATAATGACGCTAACAGTTCAAGCTCAGGTAAAAAAAAAAAGAGGGGGGTTTTATGTAAACATATTTCTAAAGTCTTTTGTAACATATTCGTTCTCATTAATTATAGGTGTTTCAGGACTGGCTCGTTTGATTTTGAGGCGTCAAGCCCTCTGCAGCGAAAGGCCAGCAGGAGACGGAATCATCTAGAACCAAGCCGAGCCACATACAAACCAATTGCTAAAAGACCCAAAGCAGCGTGTGAAGTGTTTACAGGTAAGATTCTGTATAAAATAAGAGTCTATATTTGTCTTTAATGGATTGAATCGTGTGTAAGAAATGGTGTGAGTGTGGTATGGTGATGCTAACATTGTTTTGTGTTGATTTCAGACATCCAGCTAGCCGAGGACTAGAAGATGTATTGGGACAAGAACCGCTAAAGGCCTATCTAACTGAAGGAGATGTGTTTGGACAAGAACCGCTAAAGGACTATCTAACTGAATAGACCGACACCCAAATCTTGGGTGGGATAAGGCCTCATTCGACACGGCCGTTGATGACTCACCCGATTCAGGACTAGCTTCACCGACAGTAAATACGGAACCAACAGTTGATGACGGACAGTCACAAGCCGCTAACAGGTCAGCATTGGTGGTACAAAATGGTGCTGGTTGGTCTGCCGAGGCCTCGGATACTGTTGTTTCTGCAATAACACAGTTAGGGCTAAATCTAACAGTTAGGGGCAAACCTAACCCATTTATCAGACCGCCTGCTTGTCATTGAGACGGCGCTAACAAACCAAAACGTAAAGTTGGATAATGTAGCTGCTATCCCAGGTCGTATGAAGGCTGTTGAAGTTGGCTTGGTAACGTTAAACAGGGGTCATATTACTCTTACAAAAGGCTTCAATAAGATGTGTGAGGCGCATAGATTAGATGTGCCGGCTTTTGACTCGGTCATGAGAGAGGTCATTACTGCATTGGATCGTTAATGTGTGAATCATTTAAGTTTTTTTTTAATACAAAAAAAAAAATGTTTTAAAGTTAAACGGTTGAATAGTCAGGGGGTATAACCATGTATCGATTGTGCAAACGTCGACGAACTCTAGCCCCTAACACATGTAGCACAACAGTGGGTGATGTCACAGGTGCAAATGCAATGTTGCGTAATAGCATCCAAACAAATGATTCAGAAAATGAATTATACGACGCTGACACTGTTGATGCTGGGGGTTATAGTGAAGGCTTTAGGCATATAAATGTACTGTTGCGTTCGAGGGCTAACTCTAGGGTTAGCCCTGGTAATTCAGCTAATTTATTGTCTAACTCTGAAGTTGTTGATGATACGGTTTATGGTCAAGGCATCATGCGTATAAACGCACTGTTGCGTGCGAGGGCTGGCGTGGGGGCTAGCCGTGTTTATTCAGAAAATGAATTAGATGTCTCTGGCACTGTTGATGATACGGCTTATGGTGAAAGTATTATGCGTGTAAATGAGCTGTTGCGTTCGAGGGCTAGCTCTAGGGGTAACCATGGCAATGCAGAACATTTAATGGCTAACTCGGTAGTTGTTGATGATACGGTTTATAGTGAAAGCATTAAACGCAAAAATGATCTGTTGCATACTTTCAATAGTCGGCATATTTCACACATTGACTTGTTGGGTGAAGTAGCAGAGGCTTCTACCAGTAGAGGTGCCGGTTGTGTCCCCATAAATTCACAAAGGTTGATACAGGTGGGGGGGGGGTGTAGCCCCAAGGACTGAATGTCATGACATAGATAACCTGGACAGGGACGCTATAGCCCGGTTAGCACGTGAGGGGGGCATTTTGGGAGACTATCGGATTGTTGCGAGGCCCCGCTTCAACAGTTTAATGTTGCACAGGACCCTAAATTTCAGGGGTGGTTTGACTACGGACATGTATACAACACTTTGAATGATATATTGAATGTATCCAGGACACTGGCTGGTGAAAATGGTGTGTTCAACATTACATTGAGTGGTGGGAGTCTCATGACAGATTTGAATGTTATGTTAACGCCTGCAAATGGCTATGCTTTAGAACATTTTATCAGTGCCATAGAGAAGATATTACAAAGTAACACATCCCTTGTGTCAGATCAGAGCTTAGAGGTTACTGTATCTATAACACGTAGTCGAAATGGTGGTGCATATCGTAAACTGCGTGACCTGGTGCATAACGAGGTTATAAAGAAAAATAAGATGAATATTTTCCCCTGTCAACATGGCCAACAACCTGTGTTCTGCTACATGCCTGGCTAACTACCTGCACCCCCAGGCTAGTCACACTAGCTTGCAGGAGATAGCAGCAGATATGCAGAGACGTGCAGGTTTAACAATTCAACAGAAGATAGGTCTTAATCACATTACCCAGTTTGAGAGTTTGTTTGATGTGAAGATTGTTGTATTCCACAGAGCAGATAACGGCCTATTGATGCATGATCAGACTAGTGATGCTCCGCACTCTAGAATAATCCATGTATACTTACATGATGATATCATCGCATTGTGAACCTGAACGCATTTATTGGCATGCCTTATGTGTGTCGTCATTGTTTCAGAGGATACACAAACAGCAGTGATCATAGATGTAAATATACATGTGATGTATGTACTGATGTGGACTGTTACAAGAATCCGGGGAGGCCCATATATTGTAGTGACTGTAAAAGATACTGCAAATCTGCTTACTGTTATGACGAGCATAAACTTCAGGTTCCAAGGAGTGTTTCAGGCATGCTAGCAGCCCCCTGTGATGTCACGGAATTTTGTGTTGCTTGTACCAGACACTATCATGTGAGTGTTGAAAAGCCAAAACCACATCGGTGTGCAGCAACCACATGTCCCCATTGCAAGCAGTCTTTGACACCAGATGACATAAATGTTACATACAACCAGTCAAATAACGTGAGTCTGTTAATAAGTATATCTTCTTTGACTTGGAGACACGGTTTGAAAATGGAAAACACATAGCCAATTTTGCATGTGCCATAACCTGTGGTGGGAAAGAATTTACAGCGGAGGGGGCTGATTGTGTGGCCAGACTGTTAAGCCATTTCAGATGTTCCAAATACACTGGACATACATGGTTGGCCCATAATGCAGCTGGGTTTGATAATATTCTATTGATGGAATATTTTTCCAAAATAGGTGTCATGCCCCGCCTTATAATGATGGGTTGTCGAATGATTTTCATGTATGATGAACGTTTCAGACAACGTTACATAGACAGCTATTATTTCATCCCCATGCGGTTAGCTAACACACCAGCTGCTTTTAATCTAACCACTGATGATAAAGGTTACTTCCCCCACAGATTTAACACAAGTGTTAACAATAATTACATTGGGCCATATCCGTCCAAGTTTTACTATGGCTATGACAACATGTCAGATAAAGACAGGCTTGCTTTTGACATGTGGTACCGTGACGCTGCTGGTGGGGTTTTTGATTTTCAGAAGGAGTTGCATGCATACGGTAGGCATGATGTTGTCTTACTGAGGGAAGCCTGTCTCAAGTATAGGGATGAATTCATGCCATGTACCGGCTTGGATCCGTTTAATCAGACCACTTTAGCATCATGTTGTATGGCTGTATACAAGACACATTACCTACCCAAAGACACCCTGGCACTGACACATAACAATGCCTATATTAATCAACACAAGGCTTTTTCCAACATCTCCATTGAATGGCTTGAATATGTTAAGAGTCATAGAAGTGTGGAGGTCAGACACGCCTTAGCCGGTGGGGAGATGCAAGTTGGTCAATATTATCTGGACAGGTACTATGAGAAAGACGGTGAGCGAATTAGATTGGAATTTAATGGTTTATGCACCATGGCCATGAGTGTCGTTACAACCCCAATAATGTACACCCTCTGTCAAAAGTACCATATAGTGTTTTAAGAAAACATTTTGATGATAAAGTGGAGATACTATCTAAGGCATACGGTTTAAAGGTTGAAATCATGTGGGAATGTGAGTGGAAGCAGGCCAAACAACATGACATGGAGGTGTTCGAGTTTATGAATAGGTACAAACATCCTGAGCGCCTGAAACTAAGAGACAGTCTCTTTGGCGGTAGGACAAATGCATACAAGTTGTATCATAAGGCTAGTGATGGTGAGTAGATCCGGTATGTTGATTTCACCAGTTTGTATCCATACTGTCAGGCGAGGAAAATATACCCAATAGGTCATCCAGAGATCATTTTGAAAGATTCTGGACCCCTTGAGAGTAACTTTGGCCTAGTTAAAGCGACTGTCTACCCCCCAAAAGGTTTGCTTCACCCGGTATTACCATATCGTAGTGGGGGAAAATGAATGTTTCCTTTGTGCAGGTCATGCGTTGAACGGGAGAACCAGGACACACGTTGTAACCATAATGATGTTGAAAGGGCTCTTTCAGGTTGTTGGGTTAGCATTGAGTTGCTAAAAGCTGTTGAGAAGGGCTATGTAATTGCTGCGATTGATGAAGTTTGGCATTTTCCCCAGACCTCTGTGACTCTTTTCAGATCATTTAAAAACATTCCTTCAGTTCAAGCAGGAAGCCAGTGGGTACCCCGCTCATGTGACATCAGAGTCTGTGAAAAGGGAGTATATTGATGACTATTTTGTGAAGGAGGGGATTAGATTGGATCCAGCCAAAATACATGTATGTATTAATACTGCACACAGAAATATTAACAAACTTCTACAGCGTATGGGGTTGATTTTGGTAACTATGCGTGAGAACATGCCCACAACTTAAGTGTTGAAGGATCCCGAGCAGTTTGCTAGATATATATTTGGCAATGAATATGAGGTGTGTCACTTTTCTTTTGTCTCAGACGATATGACATTGGTTCAGTGGCGTTTTCCTGAAGGGGCGGGTTGTCAGACCTCGGACATAAATGTGTTCATTGGAGCATTCACGACGGCTCATGCTCGTCTAGAATTATACAATGTCATGGACAAATTAGGGGATAGGCTGTACAGCGATACTGATAGTTTGATTTTTGTCTCAAAAGATGGTGACTGGGAACCACCACTAGGGGGCTATTTAGGTGATCTCACAGATGAGATAGGTGACTGTGATCACATTGTAGAGTTCTGCTCAGGGGTCCAAAAACGTATGGTTACCGTACAGCCCTTGGCAAGACTTGTATGAAGGCTAAAGGTATCACTCTGAATGCAGAGAATTCCAAACTTATCAGATTAGACACATTGATAGACCTGGTTGATCATCACGTGACCGACAGGCACAGTACCCACCACATTCTAGCCCACACCAACAACATCGTACGCAATAAGAGGAAGCTCACTCTGAAAAACGAGTCAGATGTGAAGCGTTTCAAAGTGGTGTACAACAAACGTGTACTACTCCCTGACTACACAACATTGCCTTACGGTTACTGATTGTTGGGTATGTTCCTTCGCTTCACAGACAGAGATGGAAAAAAAGAGACTACAGAGACAAGCTGGAGTCTAACTACCTCAGCTCTGACCCCGGACGCATGTGGGGTGGCCTGCGACACATCACTGGCTATAAAGGGAGAAATTGCAGTGATGACCAGCCTGCCGCCTCTCTACCTGATGACCTCAACACATTTTACACAAGGTTTGAGGCAACCAACCCCCTTCCTTCCGTGAGACTGGCCGTGGACCGAGACGACTGCACTCTGTCCCTGACCGTGGCTGACGTTAGGCGAGAGCTTCAAAGAGGGAACCCTCGGAAGTCATCTGGGCCCGATCGAGTTCCAGGCCGCGTCCTCAGGGAGTGCGCCGACCAGCTAGCGGAGTTAATCACCTCCATATTCAACCTTCAAGCAGGCCACCATCATCCCCATACGTAAGAAACCATCCATCACCTGTTTAAATGACCTCCACCATCATGAAGTGCTCCGAGCAGCCGGTCAGAACCCACATCTGCCCTTCCGAACACCCTACCTTTCAGTTTGCATACCGCCCAAACAGATCTACGGATGATGCCATCGACCTGACAACGCAAACCACCTTCTCCCACCTGGAAAGTGGTAACACATATGTGAGGATGCTGTTTGTGTGCCTGCCAAGCTCGTCCCTAAGCTCAGGAGCCTGGGTCTTAAAACCTCCCTGTGCAACTGGATCCTGGACTTCCTGATGAGCAGACCCCAGGTGGTGAGAATGGGCAACCACACCTCCTCTTCACTGACCCTGAGTACTGGGGCCCCCCAGTGCTGCGTACTCAGTCCCCTCCTGTACTCCCTGTACACGCAGGACTGAGAGACAACACACAGTTCCAACGTCATCCTTAAGTTTGCGGACGACACTACCATCCTGGGTCTCATCTCTAACAACGATTTATAGAGATGAGGTAAGGGGCTTGGTAAGATGGTGCCAAGATAACAACCTGTCTCAACATCTGCAAGACTAAGTAGATGATCGTGGACTTCAGGCAGCTGCAGGGGGGGGGGAGGTTACGACACCATACACATCGACGGAGCTGTAGTGGAGAGAGAGCCTCCGACTTCAAATTCCTCGAGTTTCCATGAGTACGGTGAGCAACTTTTCCTGAGCCACACGTTGGCGTCGTATCAAGCAATTTTTTTCTCTACAGTGTGCAGTGTGAACACGCAGAGTTTTTTCTATCTAGACACTATATTTAATAAATTATATTTAATAAATCTAGATCTATGTCTTCTTGTGGTCACTTGTGACTTTTGTATTGTGGTTTTCGTGTGTACCTTAAGTGGTGATTAAGCACTTATTATCCTTCCCTCCCCAACGAGAAGCACTTAGCTTGGGGTGTTGCGCACTGTCAGTGGTCGTCTGCATCGTGTTCCAGCGAGCTGAGTCGGGGTCCAGAAGTTCTGTCCGGCGGTCTCCAGATTCTAGGACAAAAACACATTGTTGTTTCATACAATTTTTTTTTTAATAAATCTCAAGCCAAACAGTCTCCTCATGTGTCAAGGAATCTTTCTGGGTTTGACAATGGTTTAGAGATTTTGGGTTTTCACACAGTGAGGAGATGAAGTCATAAACACTGAGTAGGTTTCTTTTTGGTCAGTGGCCTTAGTATCAAAGGGTCCTCGTAGGGGTCTCCTTCTTTGGGTCATGGCTTTGTCAGTCTGAGAAGAAAAGGAATAGAATAGGAAAAAACAGAAAATAGGGAAGATAGAATGGGTTAATTACTCACACTGACTTACTGATGGTGCTGGATGCTCCACGGTGGTCGAACCGCTCTTTGGTCTCCGCTGATATCTTTAAGGGAAAAAGTCATGTTAGAAGCAAGGAATTTCTCTACCAAAAAAAAAACCCACTTTAAACATTCTGACTCTATTCCTGACCTGACACGGTGGCACGTTGGCTCAGGTGCTTGCACTGCCGCCTCACAGCAAGAGGGTCATGGGTTCGATTCCCGCATGGGGTGCTGTTGGCTCTGGGGGGGCGGTCCTCCCCAGACCTTCAGTGCTCAGGTGGGCTCTCTCCCGGGCCTTTCTGTCTGGAGTTTCCATGTTCTCGCCGTGTTCACAAGGGGTTTCCTCCACTAAGAACCCCAACAGAAAAACATGCAAGAAGAACAGAACACATGTCCATCCCTGACCAAAGATGGACAGTTCACTTCACTTGGTCCTCGGGCGCTTCAAGATGCCCAATGCATCTGGGGGGTCCTGGAGGAGGCACGTTCCAGGATGGGAAAAAGCAGAAAATAAATTCACCGCGACCTCAGGCCTACCTGCGTGTGTGTGTCTGTCCTGTGTCGCCTCCATATATGCACGTGTGTGTTCCAGTGTGTCGTGTGTGCCATTAAAAACCTGACAAAGGTCTTAATTATTATTATTATAAGAGTTAGATGAGTACTTTATGTGGTGACTGACAAAGAAGATCTAGTTTGGGTAGAACAATAACTAAATCAAAGTTGTTCTACAGGTTTGATGTCACTAAGGCTGAAGATGTTTAAACAACTTTACTGTAATTGTTTGTCTATCTTTTTTTTCACATTGCAGTTTTTTCCATTTGGATACAGTTTGTGGAAGTGGAATTCACAGCCCCTGTTGAAGTTTGGCATGCAGGGTGGAGATGCTGTCCACAAACATACTGCTGTCAGGGAACAATTACTGCAAAATTGCCCTCCTTTTTCAGTTTATGAAAATGGGAATGGTGGCTCAATCCACTTTTTTCAAGATACAGGACACGTACTGTGTTGAACCTGTGGAACAGTTCTGGGAAAGGAACAGAGCTGATGTTTTAACCCTGTTGTCCTAGGTGAGGAAATGTTTTATAACTTGGTCATCCATGATTACATTGACATGTCTGTGGTCTGCTATAAAAGTCAAGTATATTATATGGTACGTTCAACTCTAATATTTCAATTTCTATTTTTTCTATTCATTAGGAGATGGCAGAATGGATTCCCCAGGTATGTTTGTTTCTACGTGTGTCGGAATTTCATGATGCAGACAGTCCCCACGTTGACATATGTACTCTTCATTCTGCAGGCCACTGTGCACAGTACTGCACATACACAACCATCGAGCAGGAATCAAGGGACATTGTGCATATTGTGACTTGACAAGCGGGAAACAGACAGAAATTTGGTCATTATGGAGAAGGAGTGCTTCATTAGGACCATGGGCGTACTCCTTCAGGAGATTCCTGTGAAAGAAGATTCAATTCAACCCAGTCCTTTGAGCAAGTTGCTTTTGTGAAAGTTTTAAGGTGGTGAGTATTTCAACACAGGTTTCACCTTTTTGACACACGGAGACGGACACACGGAGTTTAAAAAATGTTAAATAAATAAGATGCCCACCCTCCTCACCCTAACAGCATTGCGTAGTAAGGAAAACAGATGTATTATTCGGATTCCTGATTTTGTCTTGGTAGTTGTGTGATTGTAAAGGCTATACTGTTTGTTACAGATCCAGAGCGTGGCAAATATAAGGCTTCTCTGAACATCTGGCATACCGCAAAGAATTTGGGCAAAAAGCTACGATGGGTATGCCATTTACCAAACCTATTTTACACTCTCAAATAAGATGAATTGTAATCTCAATGTTGTGCCAACGATTGGATTTTTAACATGTCTAAACCTTACTGTCTTAACAAGAATATTAACCTTTTACAGCTGTACATTGGCAGTGCCTGTATAACACTCTCGTATCTTGCAATCAGGCTGGCACAGTGAAGGACCAGTCTGCTATCATGGCTTGGATGAAAACACATTGTCACCCACTTTTGGTATTGCTGCAAACAAGCAAAAACCGAGGAACAGTTCAAGGTATGTTGGGAGGAAATGTAGCAGTAGGGCAAAACAATAATGCCGTTTTATTTTGGTTGCCATGTTGAAAAGTGAGGTTTCTGACTGTTACCCAGTACGGTATACTATGTGTATATATTGAGTATATAATGTTCTGATTTTGAACATAATGTGGCATGGTGTCTTGCATTATGTCCGCGATCAACACATGTGGGCAAGTGGTTGCCGTGGTCATGATCCATTGGATGACAGTAGCCAAGTAAAGCCGTGGATAAAGCAAGGTAATTAAAAACATTATGCTCAAAGTGTTTCCTGTTACTGTGAATGAACTCTAATCATTCTACTCACAATGATGTGTTGTGGTTACAGGTACAGCTGCTCACCAGGCACTTGCTGCAGTCATTCTTGACAAGCGCTTGTTGAGGGATGTGAGAAAGTTCCTAAATTTCAGGTATGCCACTATTGATATACAAATGCTAGTATTTGCCATATTTTGTAAAACTGACTTATTCATGAAAATGTCTTTGTTTAGACAAAGGGCTACTAAGAAAACAACATATCATACAATGTGAAATGACAAAGTAAAATAATTACATCTATTTTTGAAGGACATTGTGGCAGTTACACTGAGGACCTGAGGACCAACACTATTATTGATCTGCAGCTGGTTCAGGTGAGTAACATAAACTCCAATGCGTAAACTAAACTAAGGGGGGGGGGGGGGGGGGGGGGGGTAGGTGTGAATAACACCACAGACAGGAAGTCTGGGCTGCTCACAAAAACCTAGGCATGGTCACAAACAGAGGGAGGAAGATAGTCATGACTACTGAAATAATGAAAATGCAATGAAATAAATTCACTGACATTGTTCGATATGTGAACAAAGTCTAGAAATAAATCTGGTCAACCATTGCTTTATAATCAGAGCAATGAAGTCGGAGGGAGTTACCACATGGAGAAAGAGGGTCTGAAAAGGAGCCTCGCTCTCTTGGAGGCACGTGGTGTGACTCTGGATAGCATTGTCACAGGCCGCCACCCTCAAATCCAGAAATTCCTGAGGGAGGCCATCACACTACTACGATGTTTGGCACATAGAAAAAGGTATTATTTCCTGTGTCTGTTCCAGGTGGCTCATCAGGCTAAGAAAGTCCCTGTTCACATGTGAAAACTCTATGTTGTGTAATCTAGGCAGGGCCGGCGATTGCTATAGGCGAACTAGGCGACTGCCTAGGGCGACAAATGGGTTGGGGGCGCCCTAGTGTCGCCCTTGGACCTACTTCCCATTAATCATAGTTAGAATAACAAGCAAATTAAAACATGTTTATTAATCATGATCATCCTAGGGCGCCCCTTCAGCCACACGTTTACTTGTCAACCTGATTTTTAGATTGAATTGATGGTTATTGTCGATCATTTGTCGCGGTTGCGTTAAGTTACGTTAGTTACGTGAGGGCTCCAGCACACTGCCAGGGTGAGCCGTGAGCGTGTCAGCTACGTGACATTCGCAAAAATGAAGCAGTCAATACCATCTGGAGCACAGGGACGAAAACGAAGAAAGGAAGAAGAGGAAAAGAAAGCCAAGTATAGAGGTAAGTCTTCTCATCTCGACATTAAGGTGTCAAACGAAATACATGTAGTATTGTGCATCACCTAATATTGGACGTTTCATTGCAGTCACTTAGGCTAGCTATAGCTAGCTAGCGACTGTTACTTTGCTAATTTGCTACGTAGGCTATTACTAGCAAACGTAACTTCACTGATAACCTACATGGATGTAAATGTCAAAAGACCAATATCTGGATAACGTATGCTAGTTATGAAAAGTACAGTTGCTGTCTACATTAATTATAAATGGCATAAGTTCTGTTGAGTGAATTCACAACTAGCAGGTGCACACACAGTAACCATTTTGGGGATAGTGGTGGTGTTCACCCTTCTGTACAGTTCCTCCCCAGGAATATACTAAAAATTTTGTTTATTTTTGTTTTAAATTGGCCAGATGCACTCAGGCAATTTTTGCAGAGGCCGCTGTAGAAAGGATGCCTGATTGGCCTCCCTCTGAACTTTGTTAGTAGCCTACACAACTAGTACTACTGTTGCTGTTTTTGTTATTGTTATTATTATTAGCAAGTATTACTTTAATAATCACATCACATTAATACTACTAATTGTAATCAGTAGCCTAGTATTATTTAGCCTTGTGGCAGTTAGGGCTGAACGATTTGGGAAAATAATCTAATTGCGATTTTTTACCAAAATATTGCGATTGCGATTTAATATGCGATTTTTTTTTTATCCTCTTTTTTTCCCAACAAAACGTGATGAATGATTTAAATATGACCAACACAATATTAGATACATTTAGTGTAAAATATTCTTTCCCACATTTTACATTTTTATTTAACTGCTCATTACAGAAACAAGAACAACAAATCGGTGGCTTTGCCACTGTGCATTTAAGTAATTTAAAAAAAGTAATTTTAAGTATAAACACTAGGCATGCACTTTTTAAACACTGTGTGCAAAATGTACCATCTTAAAAAAAAAAAAAAAAAAATTAAATATTTTTTTTTTTTTTAGACCACGTTTTTTAAATCGCGAACGTTGCGGTTAGAAAATCGCGTTCTATCATATCGCGATTAAATCGCAAATGCAATTAATCGTTCAGCCCTAGTGGCAGTAATTGTAATATATCTACTACAAGTTACATGGTCAGATAAAATGTATTTGTACAATGCAACTATGTGGTAGGATGATAGAAATGACCAAATGCAACTGTGTAACGAACAGCATGGATGAACTCTGTGTTTAAAAACAGCTGCAGGAGAAGGGACATCCAGTAGTACTCAAGGGGCCAGTAACACACAGGCCAGGAACACACAGCCTGCATCAGGTGAGTCTATTTAATAGTATTTATTCAAGCCACATCCATACTTTAAAGTAAAATAGAAACATGTTAGCATGTACTAAATACAATAGCTTGTTTTCTTAAAGAAGTTCAACCACATTCATTATCATTTCACTTATTATATTAAACACCGCTTGTCTGGCTATACAATATACTTGAATACAGGTGAAGGTGAAGGGACATCCAGGACCACATCAAGCACTCTGGGCACCAGTGAAACTACACTGCCGCCTGCAGACACCTCACCCTCCACAATTCCTGCTATCCAGGGAGAACCTATAGATCCTGCTGACTGGCCAGCCCTCTGTGATCCGGTAAGGACAGAGTTAGTTTGCAGAGGACCATACCAGACCAGTCCAGACTTTACATTTCCAAAAAGAGATGATGGGAGAAGCTGCCACCACAACCACTTCTACAGGAAATTAGTAAATGGGGAGAAAATCAAGAGAAGCTGGCTTGTATATTCAAGGAAAAACAATACTCTGTATTGCTTCTGCTGCAAGCTCTTTTCACAGAAAAATGACCACCTCATTAGGAGTGGCCTAAATGACTGGAAGAATTGTAGTGAGGTATTAGATATTTTGTAGAGGTACGTACAGTATCCATAAATGCACTTTTGTTTGTAGAGGGTATAGTTAGGGTATAGAGGGTCATAATTTGCTTAAATGTCCTTACAGGTGCTTAAGAGTGTTTTGCACAGTTTATGGAGTTAACTTAATCCTAACTTTGAGTGTGTAATAAATAATTTAAACTAATAAAAAAGAAAATGTTCTGAAACTATTCTGGTGTTTGTTGTCCATGCAACATTTATTGTTGAACTGCAATGTAGAATAGTATAGGGGGGGGGGGGGGGGGGGGGGGGCGCAAAACTCAATCTCGCCTAGGGCAACCAAAGGGCTAGAGCCGGCCCTGAATCTAGGTATGCTTTCTGCACACCCCACTTTTGTTCATTATCGAAGTCGTGGAGCACATCAATAATTATCACAAATTGGTGATTTCCTTATTCTATAATCAGAGCAGAAAGTTCGCATAATTGGCAATTTTGTAATTAATTCACTCACACAATACATTGAAGGCATGCCCGGTTTAGAACATTATTTAGACCTTATGTTGGGATTCATGTTTTGTTTATTTATTTTGTCTGTTTTGTTTTGGTTTGTTTATTTATTGTTCATCTGTATTATGTACCCTCAATCAGGGCATTGCTGCAAAAGAGCCCTGTGCTCAGTCAATCCTCCCTGAATTAATGATAATGATGATAATGTGTCTGTATGACTAAAATTGTATTTTTAGGATTGTCCAAGAAACTTGTCAAGATTGCCCAGAACAAAGAATGTGAGAAACGGAAGAAGTGGCTCCGCAGCATAAGAAACCACATCTACTGGACAGGAAAACATCAACATCGGGGTCAGAGAGAGTGGCAAAGTGGACATCCATCCTTAACCATGTCCAAGACATCCACTCCCATGATGACCCTGTATCCCCCCAGTGTTTGCATCCGCAACGCATTTCAAGGGACAAGAGCAAATGGTTGACAGCAGGTATGTTCACCCAATTTGCATTGTAAATGTAAGGCTTGTGTTTATATACACACACATATATATATATATATATATATATATATATATATATATATATATATATATACACACACACACACACACACACACACACACACACACACACACACACACACACACACACACACACACACACACACACACACACACACACACACACACACACACACACACATATATATATATAAATAAAACAAACCAAGTAACCAATGCCATAATCACTTTGAATCTATAGTTATGTTTTTCCCCCTTTTTTTACAGGGACACCAGCCTTCTGCAGATTAGAGAAGGTGTTGACTAACAAGAGGGTTCTAAAAGATGTGGGGAAGCTGAGCCCTCACTACCAGACCTCGTTGTTGGAGTCTTTCCACAGCGTCATTCTGCGTTTTGCGCCCAAAAACGTAGTCTTTCCCTTTCTTGGAATGTTATGCAGGTAACAGTACGATCATTTTTTTCAAAGAAATGTATACCTATTATGTATTATACAAACTTTTATACACGCATACTCTTATAAATATTATTTTCTCCCCAAAGACTCTACCTGGCAGCCTTGCATTTCAATGAAAATGCTGGGCGTCCCCAAGCAACAAGTTCAGCTGGTGAGCCACTATTTAAAGTGAACTTCCCAAAATATAAGAAGGGCGAGTGCACTGCAAAGCCGGTGAAAGCAGATCCAACCTTCCGTGAGTGTCACAGGCTTTATTTAAAATGTATTTATTTAAAATTCTTTAAAGTGATTTTGATCAGCGGTAGTTAAAGTAATGTCATAGTGATCAGCATGTAACAGAAACTGGTCATTGAAGGCACAAGGGAGTTTTAACAAAATCATCGAACACAGACATCTTTATCGAATCTAATCAATAGGCTCACGAGTACCCAAATGCAACACTCCAGATGGCCACCATGATAGCCCAATGCCCCAGATCACAAACAAAAGTCCAGCCTAGCCATACAACTCCCCCAGACCTACACCAAAACTAACCTAGTCTGTCTTCGGAGGTTACCGGGCTCGAGGCAACTTCACAGAAAACTGCAAAGCTACCCCCCACGGAGAACCTAGTCACCCCCGGAGTAGTCTCCCCACCACCAGGATCTTACAGAAAACAATAAATGAGTGTCCGATGGAAGAGACTGAGACAGTTCAGCAGAGCACTCCTATCTGTCTGCGGAAGAAGTATGCGTAACAGGCCGGCTCTAGCGGTGAACAAGAACACCAAACTACTATGACAAACACCAGAGAGGATACTCGCAAGTCTACAAAATACAAACAGCAATTCAAGTTCAAATTCAATAACACGCCTCTCGCCCCCCACAAAAAAGAAGGAACGATCTCGGCTCAATTCCAAATTAGCATAAACCAAGTTATTCACGTGTTGAGTCAATTCATTCATCCAGCCGGCATGGTAGCAACAAACAAACCGCTGCAAAACTGCAAAAATATTATTGTTAAGGACAATTGGGTTGCCTAGTGGCCGTCACAGTCAACATCAGGGCCAGAGAGAGTAACAAAGAAACAAACAAACCTCCATCCTTAATCATGTCAGACATCAACACCTATGAAGGCTCTGCCCTTTTCAAAACACATCAAGGGACAAGAGCACATGGTGTTTGTTCACCCATTTTGCATTGTAAATGGAAGGCTTGTGTTAATATAAATATACAATATTATTATACAGTACCAGTCAAAAGTTTGGACACACCTAATTTTTCTTTACTTTTAGTATTTTCTACATTGTAGATTAATACTGAAGAAATTTAAACTACGAAGGAACACATATGGAATGAAGTACTAAACAAAAAAAGTGTTATCTACCATGTAGAAAATAATAAAAGTAAAGAAAAAAAACTCCAAAAATGAGAAGGCGTGTCCAAACTTTTGACTGGTACTCTCTCTGTGTGTGTGTGTGTGTGTGTGTGTGTGTGTGTGTGTATATATGTATATATATATATATATATATATATATATATATATTATATATTTATTATGTACAGCAGGAATGGACCTTTGGAGTGGAAAATCACAGATGGTCTTCTTCCTCTGGTAACTACTTGGGGGGCTGCTAGGTGTTGGTTTATGATTCCCCCAACAAACATCCCAGAGATGCAGTCCCAATTGTTGATTGTCCCACGCCCAACACAGTATGGTATCAACTCAAAAAGCATTCTGGTTCTGACGTAGGCGTCATGAACATCATTTATTCGCAAGACAACAATGGTATAGATCCTAAAAAGTGCTTCTGCTCTAAGGAGTTAGAACAAGCCACATAATGTCACACCACATAATGTCACACATATAGAATACACAGACATAACAAATAATCTTTCTACTCCCAACAGGTAAACGAAAAAAGCCGAAGCCCTTTGTTTGGACAACCTGGATAGAGGGTGCAACTGATGCTCGGAAACTATTCTCCACCTTCAAAACTCTGCTCTACCCTCCTCCTCCTCCTCCTCCAGCTACCAACCTCACTGCTGATACCTTTGCTTCCTTTTTCACAGAGAAAGTGGCAGCCATCAGGAAACAATTCAACAAACCGTCTCCATCCCCTAAGGGCACAACCGTCAATGGCTCATCGTCTCCTTCTTTCATCCCTCTCACTGAAGGTGAGGTCTCCATAATCCTAACAGGTAGCCGTCCAACTACATGCCCGCTGGACCCCATCCCATCCAACATCCTTCAAGCCATATCGCCTGCCGTCTTACCGGCAATAACACAGGTGATTAATGCTTCATTTAATTCTGGAACATTTCCTTCTCTTTTCAAAGTGGCTCGGGTAACGCCGCTGCTCAAGAAGCCGTCTCTCGATCCCACTCAGGTGGAAAACTATCGACCGGTCTCACTTCTCACGCTCTCATCTAAAACCATTGAGAGGCCAGCTTCCAAACAGGTCACAGAGCATTTCTGGCAAGGCGCACTCCTGGTTTGAATCGTACCTCACTGGGCGCTCGTTCAACGCGTCATGGCAAGGTCAGCTGTCTGTACCTCACCGCCTCACCACAGGGGTGCCCCGAGGCTCGGTGCTGGGACCACTTCTCTCTGCCATTTACACCACCTCGTTGGGCCCTATCATCCGCTCACATGGTTTTTCCGATCAGTTATGCCGATGATACTCAACTGTTTCTGTCTTTCCCTCCTGAGGACACCACTGTCTCGGCGCGGATCTCGGACTGTCTTGCTGATATATCCACATGGTTGAAAAATCACCACCTTCAGCTGAACCTGGCCAAAACGGAACTGATTGTCTTTCCAGCCAAACAGATCATCCACCACAACATCAATATTGACTCCTTATCTCTTGTTCCATCCAAAACAGCAAGAAACCCCAGGGACATTATTGATGACCAACCGACCTTCACGGCCCACATCGCCTCTGTCTCCAGGTCGTGCCGCTTTGCGCTATACAACATCCGCAAAATCAGGCCGTACTTAACCCAGTTTGCCACGCAGCTGCTGGTGCAAACCTTGGTGAGTTCCCACTTTGACTACTGCAACGGCCTGCAAGACTCCTTGAATAACTACAAAACCAAATGGCCGACTAGACTATGGGTAAGATCATTTGAGTTCCCCATTTTAGCAACATGGTAGAGAATGTGTTGTATTTTCTTTTTTCTCGTTTTACGTTAAATACAGGCATATGTTTTACTCAATAGACTTTGAAGATTTCGGTTTGAATATAGGAGATGATCTAACAAGGGCCAAACAACTTTGTAAGACTGAGTCTGTTTGTTAATACATTTCAATATGATTCTAAACATTTTATTTATTTAACATTATTTGAACTCGGTCCAATTATCGGCTTCTTTTTTTTAAACGCACAGGGGGTGATGACGTAATCACGCCACAGACTAGCGATGTCACAAACTTCAGTCATTATTGTAAGACCGTTTTACTTTAAAACAATATATTATGTTAGTAAAATAATACAATAATTAATTGATTAGTGGTTAACTTTTGTATTTCATTTCTAAGACCCCGTTGACGGTTCATTTCCGACGCTAAAGTTATACAGTTACAATGAAATTCATTCAAACTCAGGTATACGATATGGTTGATTCCACTAGTTTAGTTTCCATAACATGTATAACGCAACTATCCATACACCTTGTTAACATTATTTCATTTACATCTGCAGCCCTAAAGTCCCTGATTGAACTCACAGACGCTATTCCTTTAACAAATCAACAGCCGGAGGAAAAGAGGAGTTCGCTTAAAGCCACTAAAAAAACGGAAGAACGACGAGACAGATGTTGAATCAAGCTTCAAACCTGTTAAAAGGTCTACTGTGTTGGGAGGTGTAGAAATAGGTAAGATAAGGTGTATCGGCCAGTTATGACAACTTATTTGAGTTGATGTTACGATGCTAATCGGTGTCTGTGCTGATTTTACAGGCCTACCTACATCTGAAGCCCCTAGCCCCGTTGACACCAATAGTGTGAACCCCAACACCTGCGATGACAACAATGGAGCGTCGGACAGCTTACAGGACTGTATAGCCGAATGGACAGACACACAAATTTCATTTTGGGACCAAGCCGAATTTGAAACAGTTTCTGAAGTTGTTAGTCATGATGGACCCTGTACTGTGGATTTGACAAGCGATCAAATAGGACTACAAACCCGTTTGGAAACACAAGAGGCCGTTTTGGATATTAAACCGCAGGCAGCTGGCTCAGATTCTGTCAGAGAGGGCTCAGCTGAGACACCCAGAGATGACAGGTTGGTGGCTAACCGTCTTAAAGCCTTGGAGGATATTGTGTATAAGCAATATGTACTGTTAAATGAACATCTCAGAACTGCTGACAAATTTGACTTGTCTAAAGTGGACTGGAATCGTTTATGCATTGTTTTTAATAATGTGGCACAACGATAACGCTTTGTCATGTGTTGTATCCTTGCTATGTACATTTTTTTATTATTGGGCTTAATCATGATGATTCTGGCCCCTACTTTTAATACTTTTCAAACTGTCAAGATATAGATGATTTTGTTTTGGACTTTGCTTAAAATAAAAGGTGAAAACTGGAGAACAGTCGTGATAGTCCTGTATCGCTCAAGCAAACGCATGAGAACTGCCGTCAATAACAATGACGATGTTGATACAGTGAGTGATGAACCGTTTCAATGTGTTGTTAAGATCTCTAACTAATACACGGGTTGTAGGTATTAGACCACAAGTGTCTGATGTTGCTAATGTTAGCACAGTGAGTGAAGATATTAGCCGCACATTACACTCAAAGTGGGGTTAGGTTTCAGGACAAGAGATGTGGGCAGAATGATGGAGAGAGCCAGTGTCAGCATGTGGCTGCCTGTGAAAGGATTAGGAAAAGGTGACGTGGAAGTGTCACAGGATAACACCTTGATGCGAATCAGACACTCATCTGGCCTAATGGGGGAGCCTCAAGTAGTATAGTTAGTGATGGTGAATGTCAAGAGGAGGAGTACACTGTGGGCTGCCCCTATGGGAATCCATATTGTTTGTATGGCAGGTATGAAGGAATGTGGTACAAGTGTTGGAATGTTGATTTACACAGGCCTCTGAATGACACCGAGAGACTGATGTATAAGGAAGGTGAGAAAACAAGTGAGGGGGTGAGAAAGTGGAAAATTATGATTTTACAGGAAGGGACAGAGGTTCACAAGAATGATGTTTTGAAAACTGTGTCGGACCAGGTTTGGGCTTCAGGGGATTTTGATACAGGGCTGGTGAAGTCTGTGAGTCCGTTGGAGTTCAAACTCAAACCTGGGGCTAAAGCGCCATTTCAGAGACAATACCCCATTTCTTCGGCAGCAGCAGCTGGTGTGAAGGGCACAATAGACGGGTTACTACAGGCTGGTGTTTTGGAGAAGGTGCCTTTTGCTAGGTGTAACACACCTATTTATCCCGTTCTGAAGGCAGATAGGGTGAGATGGAGAATGGTACAGGATTTGCGTCTTGTGAATGCGATTGTGGAAGACTGGCCGGCTGATGTGCCTAACCCACACACTTTGTTAGCAAATATACCATCAGACGCCACTGTGTTTAGTGTAATAGATGCGACGCAGGCTTTCTTTTCTATTCCTTTGGCAGAACAGAGCAGGGAGCTGTTTGCATTTCAATATATGGGTCAAACATACAGGTACACAAGGATGCCGCTGGGGTTTAAGCATAGTCCGCATGTGTTTAACCAAGCAATTCGTAATGATTTGAAACACCTGGTGTGCAAAAGTACAATCTTACAGTATGTAGATGACTTATTGATTTGTGGACCAGATGTACACACGTGTGAACAGGACACCATCGAAGTGTTACAAGCCCTGGCAGATGGAGGACAAAGTGTCTTGGAAAAAGTTGCAGTTGGCTGAATCCCAGGAAACTTATCTTGGTAGACTAATTTCTCAGGGGGAAAAAGGAATAGCACCTGATTACATCCAGGCTTTGATTGCAGCTCCTAAACCTCAGACAGTTAGACATATGATGGCTTTTACAGGCCTCATAGGTTTTAGCAGTGAATGGATTGTGTGTCACGAGCAGAAGATTACTCAATTCCGTGCTTTGATTGCAAAGGCTGGATCTGAGAAATTGACAAACCAGTTGGCATGGACCATAGATGGGGAAGAGGCTTTTAACCTCATTAAAAGTGAATTACAGCGTGCCCCAGCTTTGGTCTTGCCAGATTACACAAAACCTTTTGCTCTATATGTGTCAGTGAAAAAGGAGATGGGACATGATGCGTACATGACTGGGATAATAATGCAGGAAAGACTAAGCAAATCATTGCATAATATTGTTCTAAGTTGGATTCTGTGGCCCAGGGATACTCACCTTGTTATCAGGGGTTGGAGGCTGTGCACATGGCATATGTTAAGGCGTCAGGTATAACTATGGGGTGGCCAGTGACTATTTATACTAGTCATGCTATTTCTCAGTTGATGGAACAAGGGAGGTTTTGTCTTACTGCGCAGCGGCAGTTGAAGTATTATGATTTAACATGGACCACCAGGGGGCCGCGGACCCTCGGTCGAAAACCCCTCGGTTAAACAGTCAGCCATTCAGGGCTGTAGTGGGAGTGTCAGGTTAGGTTTAAATGGTAGAGCGTGACTTTTAACAGACAGAACATTTCTAGATTTCTTCTCTTATTGTGGTTTAAGTATTGCAATAAACCCTGCTGAAGAATGACATTTGCTGGTTTCAGAACCTCGTGGTCTTTGTTCAGACGCTACAATAGGGTTGCTTGGCAACCTCGTGGTCTTTGTTCAGACGCTACAATAGGGTTGCTTTTGATGTGTGGTACAGTGGTATCTCATGCGGGGTTTTTGATTTTCAAAAAGAGCTCTATGCATGTGGTAGAAATCACGTTGTCTTGCTGCGTGAAGCTTGTCTCAAGTATCGCCACGAGTTCATGGGGTGTACAGGTTTAGATCCTTTTAACCAGACCACGTTTGCATCTTGTTGTATGGCTGTTTAGACTAAGACTAATTTTCAATGCCTACATTAACCAACACAAGGCTTTTTGCAACATATCTATTGAATGGCTGGAATTCGTAAAGTCATAGAAATGTACATGTATTGCATGCTTTAGCCGGTGGTAAGATGATGATTGGGAGATATTATCTAGACGGCTACTATGAACAAGATGGTGTGGGATTTGCAGAGGTCGTCAAGTTTACAGATACGTACAAACACCCTGAGCATCTGAAACTGCGCGACAGTCTCTTTTGGTGGTAGGACAAACGCATACAAACTGTATCACAAAAGCTAAAGATGGTGAAAATCAAATATGTGGATTTTACTAGTCTGTATCCCTACGGTCTGTATCACTGTGACGAACCCATTTGGGCTCTTCCTATTTTGTATGTGTTCATGCGTGTGCGTGAATGCGTATGTGTGTGATTTGAGTGCATGCGTGCGTGGCTGTCTTCCAGGTGCCCATAATCAACAACCTGGGGGGCGTGTCCGTGTCCTATAAGAACCCTGCACTTCCTGAATTCATAAAGCAAGGGTTTGTAGTGTTGTTACTATGACCCAAACTTTGGGAAATAAACCATTGTATTGAGAAACTTTGCGGTGTTCCCTGCTTTCTTGTAACGAGCCTAAGAGCCGGGTTGTTACAATCTACCAACGATGCACAGGCAAAGAATCTGGTGATGAGTGAAGGCACGCAGCAGCCTGACGGCTCACTGAAGGTACCCAGGAGAACACCTACACCTCACATCTGTGTTTTAATACTATACTACCACTCACTGAAGGTACCCAAGAGAACACCTACACCACACATCTGTGTTTTAATACTATACTACCACTCACTGCAGGTACTCAGGAGAACAGCTACACCTCACATCTGTGTTTTAATACTATACTACCACTCACTGCAGGTACCCAGGAGAACACCTACACCTCACATCTGTGTTTTAATACTATACTACCACTCACTGAGGGTACCCAGGAGAACACCTACACCTCACATCTGTGTTTTAATACTACTCCCCTGCCACGTCTACACCCCATACCTGTAAGCAGATGCTGACTGTGGATGGTGACAGTATATTTCATATTTAGCTCAGAGAGTATAAGTCCTGATATGGTTTTGTTGCACCTACAGAGTTACTGTATAGGGCGCCTCTTCTTATTTAGAAATCCAGATGGTATACACCTTTCACTGACCACTGGTAAGTACCACTAGGACTGCTGGGCTCTGGTTAATTACTGGTCAGTGCCTGACACCTTGAATTGAACACTCTTTGGTAGAAGCTTCCCAATGGAATGGAATAGAATAGAAACTACAGTAGTGGCCTATAAATCATGTACACTGTAGTCTTTTCGTGCCCACTGTTCATTTCAAACTAGCAATGTTATTTCTAGTGGTCTCCCACCGAGGACGTGAAGGAGGCGTTCAAAGATGGCTACCGCACCATGAACCCCTGTCCAGTCTTTGAGAGGATCTCACAAACACTGTTTCTGTTCTTCATCTGCATCAAGGGTAAAACTCCCGAAGATCAGCTCAAGCAAGGCCAGTCTTTGAAAGAAAGTCAAGAAGACTGTTTCTGTTCTTCATCTGCATCAAGGGTAAAACTCTGGAATGTAAGCTCAAGCCAGGCCAGTCTTGTTTATGCTACGTCACCAGCACAGACCACGGGGTGACCTGGAGTGGTTTAACAGACTTAACGAGCAGTGTCAACTTTACCAATTACCAAACCTTTGCTGTGGTACCGGGCCACGGTATCCAGCTGAGCAGCGGCACACTGCTCGTGCCTGTCAATGTGAAGGAGTGGAAGTGCTGCTGGTGCTGCTGTGGCTGCTGTAAGTGTGAGCACCCATGCCAAGGAGAAGCACAATGTACACTGTCATAATGATTGTGTTTGGGCTTGTAGTGATCACCCCACCTCTCTATTATGGGCTGCTTCCCCCTCCTCCACTTATCTTAATAGAACACTTGGTGTGAAGTTGTCTATTTTAGATGTCAAGAGTGTGAAGGAGGTGAAGCCTGGTAAGAGTGTGAAGACCCATTCTGTGGTGCTGACAGCGAGAACCTGCACACCTGGAAGGCAGGCCAGCCCTTCACCATGGAGTCCCAAAATGGGAAACATGGCAAACATGAATGGGACATAAAACAGTTGAATAAGAATATGAAGTATAAAACGCTGTGCCCATGCCCTGGGTACACACAAGGGAATATAACTTCAACTTTTTCCCCATATGTGTAAACCTCTCTTTGCTCCTAAACCTAACCTTGCTAGTGCCAGCTGATTTTTCTTTCAACTAGATGCAATTATGTATTCCCCCTTACCATCGTTTCTCATCCTTCCAGATAGGTTGTTTTTTCACTATTCCATCCCCCTTTTCTTTCTATCCTATTATATTCCTTGGTGCAGTAATTTTAATTTTTTTATCTTTCGTTGTGTGGGATTGGTTGATTGTCTGCAGGGTGCCTCCTGATGGAAACTGTCTCGGCCAACCAGAAGGTGCTGTGCACCTGTGTGGCGATTGAAATGTGTCTCTTAAACTGACCTGCAAACATCCCCTGCCCTCACTCTTGGCTTGACTGATGTAATAGACAGACAGAGCTTCTGAAGAAGCCGATCTAGAGAGAAAGAGAGAGTGTGTGTGTGTGTGACAGAGAGAGAGAGAGAGAGAGAGAGAGAGAGAGAGAGAGAGAGTGTGTGTGTGTGTGTGTGTGGTGTGTGTGTGTGTGAGTGATAGAGAGACGGAGAGAGAGACAGAGCTTCTGAAGAAGCCGATCTAGGCGCAAACGTCAAGCTTAAGTACCGTCTCGTATGAATTAGTTTTTATTTGTTTTAATGACTTTTTAAACAGAACATGTTCCTGGGGTGGGAAATCTTCAAACTGAACAAGAAAGAGTACTCCTACTCCATGGATTAAGGACAAAAAATTTCCAATTAGGATTTAAAACCTACAGGAAACCTCTTACCACGGGATCCAGCTGAGCAGCGGCCCACTGCTCGTGCCTGCCTATGTGAGGGTGAAGTCTTGTGAGAGTGTGAAGGAGGTGAAGCCTGGTGAGATTGTGAAGCCCCATTCTGTGGTGCTGCGCAGAGAGGACCTGCACACCAAAGATGAACGGGACAACTGGAAGGCAAGCCAGCTCATCGCCGTGGAGTGCCAGCTGTCTGAGGTGTCTGACGGGAAGGGTGTATCTGAACGCTCGCAGCACCGGAGCCACGGGTAGAGGCACTGAGTGACGATGGCGGGGCAAGTTTTAAGCTGCTAAAGCAATTGTGTGGAATGCAAACACGACGCCACAGATGGCCACTATCTTGGTTGGAGATGCCATGACCGAACATGTCAAACTTGCAAAGACAAAAAAATCTTTGCCTTAGCAACACATCTGTCGAGGAACTGTCGTCAGATACAAAAAATCCTCAACAATAGACCAAACAATCCCAAGATTATCATCCACACTGGCTCGTTTGATATCCTGCACAAAAAAAACTGGCAGTGAGATACTTAAAAAACATTTCACCGCTACTGAACACTTAACAGATATTCAAGATATATCTATCAGTGGACGATTGCATGTTTTCGCAGAGAAAAGAAATCTTCAGTCGACTCCTAATTTAACACATGGCTGGCATCTGTCTGTCTTGCACAAAAACGGAGATTTATTGACAATTCAATGTTTTTTGGAACTGTGCAGAAGTTTTCAAGCTGATGGACCTCAAACAGCCAAACAAGCCTCATTCCTATCCCTGTGCTAAGACTGACATCAAACCTCTCCCATGGAACAGAACAGAACATTCAAACCCTCCAAGGACCTCACCAACCAGGGAATTCCCTGTGATAACCACTTTGAACTTGTGATATGGACTTTCAGCCCGAAGAAAATCAACGATAGGACAGCCACCATGCTATTTATCAAACATACCGGTCATCATAAACAATATGGCATTGTAAATGCAGGTTATAAACCTGAAACTCGTCTAGAAGGTGAAATATACATGTTTCTTCCTACACATATCTCCCCGTTTTACTGTTAATACCCCACAGATGAAACTGGCCCTTCTAAATGTCAGATCACTAAATAACAAAACCTTTCTAGTTAACGATCTGGTTAAAGAAAACAACTTAAATTGTATCTGTCTAACAGAAACTTGGCTAAACGATGACACAACAGCAACTTTGATAGAAGCGTGTCCGCCTGATTACAGCTTCCACCAAGTTTCTAGGAAATCAAAAAGAGGTGGAGGAGTCACAGCTATTTTCTCATCTAAACTGTTGTTCAAAATCACTGAGCTAGGTGAATTTACATCAATTGAATATCTTGCTATAGAGCTCAAAACCGAATCAGTACTGTTTGTTATTATATATCGGCCACCCAAGCACTCGCCAATATTCATACAAGAATTCTCTGAACTATTATCACTATGTGTCACCAGATATGACAAAATAGTCCTGAATGGAGACCTAAATATCCACGTAAATAAAAAAGCACACCCAAGAACTATTGAGCTTTTAAATCTCCTCGACAGTTGATCTAACTCAACACATAACAGATCCAACACACCAGCACGAAAACACACTAGATCTAGCAATAACAACTGGACTAAACATCAACAATATTTAAATAACAGATCTACCCCTCTCTGACCATCATTGTATACTTTTTGATGTGGAAATCATCTTAACGAAAACCACAAAATAATTTTTTGTCCATAAAAGACATCTAGACGATGAAGCTACAGTGAGATTTTCTGAGCAGATTGCTCTATATGAGCCAACTAGTCATGACTGCTCTCTGAATGAAATGGTAGAGAACCTCAATGATGCACTATCATCTGTGTTAGACTCTGTAGCCCCAATTAAAACAAAAAAGAAGTTTACAAGCAGGACCTCCCCATGGCTGAGAAATATAAATTTTAGATTTACCACAGACTAAACTCTGATGCAAATAAAGTCTCTATACTTATCCTGTTAGATCTTAGTGTGGCTTTTGATACCATTGATCACGACATCTTAATCAATAGACTTGAAAAGCTTATTGGGTTATCTGACTGTGTATTGAACTGGATCAAAACATATATCAGAGGAAGGAAGTTATGTTAGTCTAGGAGACCATATGTCTGAGAAACATGAAAGCTGCTATGGGGTTGCACTAGGGAGCTGCTTAGGTCCATTACTTTTTTCTCTTTATATGTTACCACTCGGTGACATCAAAACTTCTAAAATTAAATGAGGACAAAACTGAAGTCCTACTTATCGGCCCCAAATCAAAAAGAGAGATGCTAACAAAGAATCTAGGAGGTTTAACCGCTGGATTAAACCTGAGGTGATAAGTCTCGGTGTCATCCTGGACTCAGATTTGAATTTTAACTCCCACATTAACAAAGTCACAAAAACAGCTTTCTGTCACCTCAGGAACATAGCAAAGGTGCGACCATTCATAAACCATAATGATGCCGAGAAGCTAATTCATGCTTTCATATCAAGCCGGCTAGACTACTGTAATTCACTTTTTGCTGGTCTTCCCAAAAAAATAACTGAAAGACTCCAGCTCATTCAAAACTCAACTATTAACCAAAACTAAAAGGAGAGAACACATTAGTCCTGTCCAAGCTTCTTTACACTGGCTTCCTGTTACCTTTAGAATTTACTTCAAGGTCCTCCTCCTCACATACAAAGCTCTAAATGGACAAGGACCTAGCTACATTGCTAACTCTTTTACTAACTACACACCAGCTAGAACACTGCGATCATCAGATACAGGTCTATTACAGGTCACCAGAAGCAGTCATAAGAAGATTGGCGATGCAGCCTTTGTCAACTACGCCCCAAAATTATAGAACACATTACCCATTAATATTAGGGAAGCAAACACGCTAGACACTTTCAAAAAGCATCTTTTTACCAAAGCATTTTATTAATATTATTAATTTTCTGTGGGGTTGATACTAACTGTAACTTTCACTATTTCACTTTCACTATTCACTATTTATTGATTCAGAAGGGTTTTATTACTTTTATCATGATTTTAGTAATTCAAGAAGCCTATCGGAACATCAGGTTCTGATACGATATTGATCATTATTTAACTCCATGTATTGCTCTTGCTGCTTGCTTTTATTGATTTTATGTAAAGCACTTTGAACTGCAATTCTTGTACGAAATGTGCTATATAAATAAAGTCTTACTTACTAAACCGAACGCTAAAGGAGGCCTAACGGCTGCCAGGGGAGTGTGTTGGGGTTCCCTGCCAGTGACATTCCAGCAGGAGGAGGGGGATCCTCAGAGAAGGGTCTGCTCTTCAGCCATCCGACCAGAGGGGAGGGCCCGGACAGGATGGCTCTTGGGGTCTACCTGAGGAAGTCTCTCCAGGACGACGACCCCTAGTCATTTTGACTGACTCGTATTAGGATCTCTCTCTATCCCCCCAAAGGCTCATTAGTTGGTAGGCCCCACAGTCATAGCTAAGTCTTGCCAGCCTGAGGAATGTCGGGGTCTAGAGGTGTCGGTTAAAACACAACACATTAGTTTTAAACTGCTGCAGAGAGATGTCCTTTAGACATCAATTTATCTTTAGAGACAGCAACTAGACATCTGTATTTTACTCTGAAGAACAAGGCGTCAATAGGAGGTGGTTTATGACCCCAGACACATTTCAGTGTAGTCCCCCCAAACTGTCATTAGTTGTCAGGCCCTCAAGCAATCCTAAGTCTTGTCAGACTGTGAGATGTCATTCTTGCAGTCTATTATAACAAAACTTTAACATAATATACTCATAACCCCCATGGTTTAATGGTAACGATACCGGCTTCTTCAACCTGGTGATTGGGGTTCAATTCCCCGTGGGGGCAGAATAAAACAGCCATTAGTGGCATGTCAATCTTTTTTTGTTTCACAAGCAAGCACACACACACACACACACACACACACACACACACACACGTCTTGTCAGCCTAGGGGGCTTGTCGGAGCTAGAGGTGTCGGTGGCCCTTTTGTGAACACATACTGTATGTATAAACACATTAGATGCAGAGAACTGTACAGGAACAAGACTTTGAACCCCAATTTACACTTTGAGGCAACAAATAGATGGCTGTATTTTACTCTGCTTCTGGGGGGTAACCTTTTTCCTCAGACATCCACAGAGATATTTCAGAGTACGTCTCCACAGCTGTCAATAGCCCCTCAATGACCCATACCCCCTTTAAAACAAGCAGACCCTCTGTTGCCATAAGAATTTAACAGAAAAAAAAATAAATCATTGGGTTTTTTAGGTTTATAATGGTGGAAACTCTTTTGTTTAATATAGGTTTCAGTGTAAGGAGCCCCTCCTTTGTTTACATAACTAAATGCACACCCTTTTGACGCGGGTTTTGAGCATAAATAGCATTGGGGTACAGAATGATTTTAACAACGACTGCCGATTTGACAACCTCTCCCAACTTTCAAGAACTATCCAGAACTTTCAAGACCAAATGACCGACTACACTATAGGTAAGATGAGGTTAAGGTTGAGTTCCCCATTTTAGCAACATGTTAGAGAATATGTTCTATGTTTTTTTTCTTTCTCGTCAGACATGTTTCCTGGCTTTTGTGTGTCTTGAAGCCAGAAACGTTAGGTGGCCTTTGTCTTCAGCCATGATGAGATGGCTCCAGCCAAAAGGTTATTAGCATTTATATGGCCATACCTGGTATGACCATATAGGGCCTTTGGTCAAGCTAGAATTGCCCTTTGACCTCCAGACACACCCATTCACTCCCCCACACACATATGTTAATTCTAACATATAAATTTATGTACTTCCTGTAATATTTGAGAAGATGAAGCAAGGAGACCAAGCCGTGAGCAGACGTGCCTAGCGCATGCTCGTGCTGCGCCGAACTGACCGTGGCTAGTGACTGAATAAAACACATTCTTTCACTAAGCCGTCTTCTACAAGTGTGTTATTCCTGAACAAACTAACTTGAACCAAGCGTGGGCATCCGACGAATTCGACGGAGGACAGCGAGATCTTTCAGGGCCAAAACGTTTTTCCTGGGATGGTAACACCTTAAAACCGAACAAGAAGGATTACTTTCACCCCATCGAGGACAAACAAACATTTCCAAATAGGAGGATTGAAAACTAACCGGTAACAGACGGCCCTATTACACACGGACCCTATTCTCAGAAGCTCCGGACGTCACTTCCTGTTGATATCCCAGTGACTGCGCTCACTACTACTACTACTACCACCTTTCACATTACATCGAGTCTAGGGAGGAGAGAATTCCCATTCTCTTTCACTCGCTAACTGTCCTTAGTTGGCTCCTACGGCCATGGCTTTTTGTGCTACCTCTGTCTACTGCCTGGCATGTAACATGTTTAGTGACTCCCCAACACCCTTCAATGGCCACAATACTTGCAATAAGTGTAGTCTACGGGAAGCCTGGAAGCGAGGATATCTGTAATTGAGTCGCGTCTCCTCAGTTTAGACCATATCACCTCGTTAGCCCAAACTAGCGAAACCCAGCATGTAGATGAAACTAAATTAACTACACTAACCAACGCTACTCCGCCTTCTAGCACACCCACTGTAACACCCCAGCCTAAACTCCAAGACAAATGGGTGACTAAAGCGTAGTAGAAAAAAAAAATCAATGCCCATATCACACTCACATCCCATCTCAATTTCAAACCGTTTCTCCCCCATTGATAACACCGATCGTAATTGGTGACTCCACCCTGAGATATATTCAACTCGCAACCCCGTCACACAGTGAACTGTATATCCGGAGCCAGAGCAAATGACATCGAATCCCACTTAAAACTAATCGCTAAACGGAGATTCTCTAAAATTATTATTCACACAGGCGTAAACGATGTCCGCCCACGGCAATCGGAAACCACCAAGCTAAACTTTGCATCGTTACTCACTACCGCTACACAAATGGCAGACTCTGTAGTGTGCTCAGGCCCTATCCCCATAAACCGCGGCGATGAGATGTACAGCAGACTATCCTCACTTAATAACTGGTTAGCAGAATGGTGCTCATGCAATAACGTAGATTTTATAAATAACTGGCCAACTTTTTGGAGGAAGCCTGGGCTACTGCAGAAGGATGGCATCCACCCCTCCCAAGAGGGTGCTAGTCTCCTTTCCCTAAACTTACTACTGACAACCAAAAAAATAGCACTGGAAGGCAGACCTATTACCCCAGACCAACTTTGGCTGCACCAGTACACTCTATGCCCATATTAAACCATATACAAACGGTAATATAACTTGGTTGAAAACGGGTATTGAAGCCTAATAGCTAACGTGGTTATGGTTGAAAGTTAGCTATTCATGTAATTTTGTTAGATAATGTCACTTCGACAGAAAATCTACAGCAATGTGTATTTTATGTGTTGTCTATACCCAGAATGTACAAACCCAACGCAAATCACACTAAAATAAGTATTAATCAGGAAAATCTAACAGCTTTATCAGCACACAGTGAAATTTGTACAATCCTCAAACTGGGCCTTATTAACATTCGGTCCTTAACATCAAAAGGTGCTACTATAAATTAGCTGATAACGGACAACAACATTCAAATACTTTTCCTAACCGAAACCTGGCTAAAACCAGATGAATTCCTAGCCTTAAATGAGTCCACCCCTCCAAGTCATGTTAACTGCCACATCGCCCGCAGCACAGGACGTGGAGGTGGAGTAGCTACAATTTCCCTCGCTAACCTATGTATTTCCCCAAGACCTAAATTTAAATTTGCATCATTTGAAGTCCTCGTACTTCATCTTATGCATCCAAACTCAAAAGCCACTCAGCCGGTCACTCTTGTGACACTATATAGACCACCAGGCCCCTACAGTGAATTTGTATCCGAATTTTCCGACTTCCTATCCGCCCTGGTTGTAAACTCCGATAAAATCCTCATAGTGGAAGATTTTAATATCCACATGGATAATGAAAATAATAGCCTTACAATTGCGTTCCAGTCACTATTAGATTCTATCAGGTTCACCCAACATGTAAACACACCAACTCACTACCATAAATCACACCATTGACCTTGTATTAACACATCGCCTAGAAATTGACCGCCCTATAGTTCTACCCCAAAATACTGCCCTTTCAGATCACCACCTAACATGAAATTAGAACTCCGTCCAACAACGGAATTAACCCATTTCTACAGCCATTGTCTATCCGGCAGGACTACAGCAGAATTCATATCAAAACTACCAGTCGTTCTTGCCACAGCTTCTATCACTGGCAAAGTAAATGGCGTACGCACACCCCCACCTCATATCGACCTACTAACGGATGGAGTCATACATGCGCTCCACTCTACCCTTGACGCTGTTGCGCCACTAAAAAAGAGAATAAGAAAACTGAAAAGACTGGCCCCATGGTACACCGATCAGACTCGTGCACTTAAACAAACCACACGAAAACTAGAAAAAAAAAAATGGTACTCCACCAAACTTGAAGTATTCCACCTGGCATGGAAAGATAGTCTTCTAAGCTATAAACGAGTGCTCTGAGGCGAAATCGGCGTACTATTCCTCATTGATTGACAATAATAAAAACAACCCAAGGTTCCTATTTAACACCATTTCTAGGCTAACAAAAAACACAATACAATTGAACATTCTGTTCCCATAATCTTTGGCAGTAATGATTTCATGACCTTTTTCAATAACAAAATTCTAACAATAAGAGAACAAATTCATAGTCTCCTCCCCCTCTATGACCCTACACCCCTTCCAAAATGCGCTGTGGCTAATGCAACACCCCCTCAACCTGGTGCTCTCCTTGAATCCTTCGCACCCATTGACCTCCCTGAACTAAACTCCCTGATTGGATTAACATCTTCTCCAAACTTTCCAAAGCCGCATGGTGGCTGCCATCTTTTTGGGATTTTCGCTGCTGTGGATTAAAAAGCCTGCAAAGGGATTAATCTTACAGCCACAAGGAAACAACTAAAGGGCTCATGAGTCACAACCCATAAAAACATTTGGTGAAACTGCAGGTTTAGACACTGGACCGTTTTAGTGTTGGTTTTAAAGACTTTTTTGATGAGTGACACCTGTGAAAGCTTGCTACTAGTTGCAGTTTCTTCTAAAAACTGAAAGAACTAAAATAACATTGTGCAAATGAGAATGTGCCTATGCTAGGTTCATTCTTGGAAACACCTGGTTTTGATTTTATAAATTGTTTGTTCATTTAAGTTTATTTCTTTTTGTACTTTTGAATTTGGGTAGTGCCTTGTATTTTGTTTAAACCTGTTTTTTTTCCCTCTGATATATAACTTTAACACACGGCTAACCGCGAGTGCCGCTTATCTAGTGGGCCTTCAGTTAAAAAAACACACTGGCTAAATACATCCAGTAAACCTTGTGGTTTTAGCAGGCTCGCAACTGCGGCCTATCCATTTTAGATAGAGTACACACTAGGGATGCACCGATACCACTTTTTTACAAACTGATACGAGTACGAGTATTTTTATTTGTGTACTTGCCGATACCGAGTACCGATACCGATACTTCTTAGATTTGGTCTCCATGAAAGTGCAATTAATTTGGAGGCAGATTTTATTTTAACCTATGCAGATTATGTCAAGCCTATTGTACAAAATTAACAGAAGGCTATCCCAAGCCAAAAATAAACAGAGCTTTCTGGTTTTAACACACAAAAAAGCCTTCAAACAGACAATATCATCACATTAGACAAAATGCAAATATAACCATGATAAAGGCAATTCAATTTGCCTGCATAGTTAACAACACAGTCCTGCTTTAACAAAAAGTGAACAGAACTATTACTGGATTAGCACAAGAGCACATTTCAGTTACAAAAGGATCAGAAGAATCTCCTGCTCAAGTACACAAACAATCACTTAACCTATGTGGCACTGTAAGTCTTTCTCTCTACCTCTCTCTCTCTCTGTGTGTGCCGTGCGCGTTTTTTTTCTTTTGCAAGACGTCAGTTAAGATTGGTTGCTTCGGTCTTGCGCCACGAGCATCAGTGAACTCTGTACTTAGGCACTACGGTGTGTCTTCAGATGTTAATCAAATTGCTTGTGTTAAACAAAGTACTTTCCTTTTCCGCCCCTCGACACCGTAGCAGTGCAGATCTTACACTGTGCCTTACTCCTGTTGTCGTCATTTATCTTAAAATGAGCCCAAATCGCCGTTAAGGCAGCACAACGGAATTGCTAATCGCTAACGAGATGCTAGCAGCTAAATTTAGCGAAACCTGTATACTGAAATACTTTGACACTATGACAAACTTTCCTAACACAAGTCAAACATCAAGCAAATGCAACACAAGACGGCAAATAAGCTACTTACTAGTCTGGCAGAGAGTGGTAGGACAATAAATCACATTTAGTGTCAGCATAGCCCGGCCAGTTTGATGCAGTGAAATACTGATGAGTGGTATCGGTGCTTGGTATCGGCAATTCAAAAGCGAGTACGAGTATTTTAACGAAGTATCAGCACCGATACCGATACTGGTGATGGAAATTGATATTGCCATTCATTTATAGACTTACATTGCATTGCAAGCATGTTCTCCTGTGTGTGTGTGTGTGTGTGTGTGTGTGTGTGCCATGTGCATTGATAATCTTGGTACACCTTTGTTTAAAGCCCCTAGCAGACATCCCCCCCCCCCTGCCCCAGGTGGAGGAATACACATCAATTGTCCACCATTTTGGCTTTGTGTGCGTGTTCCGGAACCTTCCCTAAGAAGGTCACCTCCCCTTCCCAACCTTGACCTGTAAGAAACATCCCCAATGTTGACCCTTGACCCCACTGTAAACTCCCATTGATTGACTTGTATATATACTGTAACACTGTGAGGCCTCTTTAGTCTTTGCCTGCCTCTACTCGATGTTGGAATTGACTCCCTGCATGAGCACCTTGAAATACACCTCCAGAAATATTCTGTTCGCCTCGTGGTCTTTTGTCTAGAAGTGTCGGCCTGAGATTCTCCATCACGTGGTCCTTCGCGCTGGTATAGATATTAAATCTATCCGAATACAGAAAGGGGATCCAAGCCGACACTCAAGCATTGTGAACGGGACAGGTAAGCGATTTACGCTAATTCTATGTGCAGAAAATTAGTTTGAGAGTGAGAGACAGACTCGAGGGAGACCGAGTCATCGTGCCGGTACATCAGAGTTTCTCTGACCAGCCATCTGCCGGTCCAGGCATTAGCCTACCAGAGTTGAAATCCGGCGCTACGGCGGCGGCGTAAAGGTATCGTTGCCAAGCTTAGTCCCAAAATTCATTACGCGCAGCATCGACTGACGCCCTATTTTGTAAGGTGCAAGTGTCTAGACAGCATTGTGCCTGAGTCACGGTGGCCTCAGTTTATAACGCTGTATAAACTGAGACAAGTCTGCCATCGGAATCTCTCAAAAAGGGATAGCTAACTTGGTCCTGTACGGATGGAATAGAGCTCTCACATCAAACAAAGACTCTGCACATATCAAGTCCCGTTCGCTACCATTGACCTATATTGTTATTACTACGACCACAGCGAATCAATCTTTTGGCGGTCTGTTTCAAGCGTGCTGTGTTGTGTTTAACTTTGTTGTCTGGTCAAAGCAAAATCTTGGTCTGAATTAATATGGATGCGTTAAAATCTGCCCCTGCTACGACTGTATCTTTGGCGCGCTTTGTTCTGGAGACCCAAAAGAAAAGATGTGATAAGATGATTAAAAGATGGCTGGAAGGCCACCTGGGGCGTTAGACGGAGTTTGGAGTGGTTGGTCTGATTTAAAATGCGAGAAGAAAAAGGCAAAATATGGAATGTATTTATGTGCTATGTTGATTAATCAGCAAAATGGTGTGTTAATGGGAATTAACGGCAAACCGATTGATGCAGAGCAGCATTTGGATGCAGTTGTGGAGTCCACTACCAAATTATGGGGATTGTTGAACATGGTTCAAGATCGCCCGCCATTGTTGCTTGATGTAAAGAACTGGGCCGGTTGGTTGGACGGGGTGGTCAAACAGTCCACTTCTGTAGGCTACCCTGTTCTAGCCGCGGGTGCTGGTATTTCAATTGCTGCTGTTCAATCAGACGCTACTCCACCTCCCGCCTATGCCCCTAACTTTTGTAATGTAGCCACTCTCCCATGCTCTCCCATTGTGCTCGCTCAGCAAATTTTAAAAGCCCCTATGGCCCCAGTCGTGAGGCTTGAGGGACCCGATCCAGCTGTGAGGGATTTAACATTCATGAATGACAGCACAGGGCAGAGCTCACAGGCAGAGATGATTACTCTTGATGCATTACGTCCCTCCCCACCCACAGGAGGCAGAGCGTCCACCCCTGCGGCAGTAAATGCCCCAGGAGCTCGTAGACACCATGATGAAGGGAATAGGATTGCCACTGGGCATGGTGATCTCGCTAGCTCCAGCCAGGACGTTAGTTGGGAAGGTCGCGGACGATTAGACACTGATAATCTTAGAAATTTCCATGAAACATCTGCTAACGGTTCACATGGTGTGTGGCAAGCTCTTACCCCGCAGGAAAAGCATTCCATACTAAATTACATCCCTCGTCTAAAACCAAACGACCCCAACAATGAGGCATGGAACCGTATCTGGTCTGCCATGCGTAACCATGAGCTAGGAATTAAGGATATGGTATCTTTAGTCGAGACAGCTTGCCCTCACGCATACACTATGGATATTCAATCGATCAACCTGTCTAACAGTTACCCACAGTCCGTTGCAGAATATCATCGATGTTTTAAAGATTTCAAAGATGATGTACAAGAATTGCTTGGAAATGGGTTTGCTAGCTTTGTTGATTTATATGCGGGAGGCATGCTGAGAAAGAACCTTTCTTTGATTATGTTAAACGTTTTGAAGATCGCCATAGACATTACTGTGAGGTGAAGGGCGATTGGACTGTGACCCTGGATTCTGATGTGATGATTCATACTGCAGTTTCTGGTCTTAATTCTGAACTTAAGACTCTATATTTTAACACACTACCCCCCATCAACAGGTGGCTTGACTTCAAACAGTGGGGGCAGCGAGTTGATATCAGTTTAACTGAGAAAAGGGATTACCAAAAAGTGTCTGCCAGACGCATAGCTGCGATAGAGGGCACGACAGACAGCGCCCCTAATCCATACACAAATTTCACATGCTCTGCTGCCATGTTGACTCCCGCAGACAACACATCGCATGGCCCTCCTCCTCCGGGACACTGCTATGGGTGCAAACAGGAGGGGCACTGGGCGGACAGATGTCCTAATAAGCAATCTGGAGACGGCCCCAAGCGTCACACACACCGTAGACCAGATTTCAACAGAGGTCACACAAACCGTAGACCGGAGTTCAACAGAGATGCTAAGCTCATGGAGCAAATGCGCGAATTCTTCGCTGCTATGAACGGTAAAGATCAGTCAGCATAGCAATTAGTGGCCTCTGCTTCAGAGATGCTATTAGATGCCCGCCCCCACATTCCAGCTCTCCTCGGAGGTGAGAACAATTTTCTCGTGGACACCGGGGCATCAGTTAGCGTTACATGTAACCCCCTACCGACGATTAACGAAACACTACATTTAACCGGGTTTAATGGACAGGTCACAGCATACAGAAAATCAGTCCCCATCTCCTTACAGTTTACGCCTCAAGATCCGCCTATCTGGGTTCAATTTTGGGTTGGGCCCTGCCAAGAGGGGTCTATAATAGGTATTGATATTCTCTATCAAATTGAAGCTAAGATTTTGCTTGATGTACATGAAATTGATTCCCCTCTCTTTGCGCGTGCCCTCCCCCTCCATATAGGAAAGGGCAATCAAAGCGTGGCATCGGTGAGCGCTCCAGCCCCATCCCCCATTCACACTTTGATAGTCACACATTTCCCTGATACCCTCTGGGCACAGACTAAGACTGATGTTGGACATTGTGACAAGATTACGCCACTTGATGTAAATGGCCCCATGCATAGCCCAGTAAGACAATACCCTCTGAAGCGGGAGGCTCTGACTGCTGCTGCTCAAATCGTTAAGGAACTGGAGCAACAGGGTGTTGTCATACGTTGTTCCTCTCCCACGAACAGCCCTATATGGCCGGTCAAGAAACCAGACGGGTCATACCGCCTGACAATTGACTACACAGCTTTGAATGCAGTCACAGCCAAAATGACACCGCTTGTAGCAAATCCCTCCACGATTTTAACAAGTCTAGGTCCCCACCATGTTATGTTTACAGCCTTAGATATATCTAATGGTTTTTATTCTGTGCCTATTACTCCTGAATCGGTCCCCAGATTTGCCTTTACGATTGGTGACACCCAGTACAGCTTGACGCGCCTGCCCCAGGGCTACTGCGATAGCCCCTCCCTCTTCCATCAGGTAGTCGCCGAATCAGTGGCTAGTGTTGTTAACTCGTGTGCACCTTCTTGTATCCTACAATATTGTGATGATTTATTGATAGCATCCCCAAACAAAGTGCATCATGTGGCAACTCTAATCCGACTCTTGAAGGCATTGACGATCGCGGGATTCAAACTCAATCTCCGCAAAGCACAGATTGGGTTATCTGAAATTACTTTCTTAGGTCAGCGAATCGGTAGCCATGGTCGAGCCCCCTTGCCAGAACGAATTGAAGCTATTTGTAAATTGCCTAAACCCACGACTGTTTCAGGGTTGCGCTCTGTTCTAGGCTTATTGAATTACAACCGTCAATACATTCCCGAGTTTAGTGACATCGTAAAGCCTCTCAATGAGTCTCTTAAAGGTGGCCTTGCAGGTTCTGTCCGCCTTAGTTGGACTCCTGAAATGGAGGAGGCGTTCACATTGCTTAAATCATCGTTGGCTTCTACCCCCGCTCTTAAACACCCTGATCTGAGTAAACCGTTCCACCTTTGGAGTCATGTAGGTTCACATGGCTATAGCGCAGTGCTCGGGCAGCCCCAAGCCTGCGGAGGGCACGGAACAATTGGGTATTTCTCCACCCTCATACCACACACGATATTGGGCCAAGCACCCTGTCTAATGGCTTTAGATTGTGCTGAATGGGCCATGAAGATTGTGGAACCATTAGTGGGTTATTCTGCCATTGTTTTGCACACCCCACACAAATGTATTCAGCTACTGACAAACACCTCCATTAAAACCATCTCGATGCAACGTCGGGCTCGATGGGAGACAGCTCTCCTTTCTTCCCACATCACGGTGGAGTCAGACACACGTTACAACCCTGCTATGGGCGTCATCTCCCAAGGTGAGCCGCACGAGTGCACAGATTGGCTGATAATATTTAAAGATCATCACGTTAGCGACGAGCCAGTGCCTCACTCCCGCCACGTTTTCGTGGACGGATCTAGCTTTTGCGAGGGGGATAAGAGATACACAGGATGGGCTTTAACGGATGACAAAGCAGTTATACTGTCTGGTGCTTTGCCCACGGGTAGCGCCCAGGTGGCCGAACTTGTGGCAATGGTGAATGCAATCCAATGGGGGATAGAACAACAAGCGCCGACCACGATTTTTACTGACAGCGCATATGTTTTCCACACAGTTCATTCATATGGCCCGGTTTGGAAAAAGAGGGGATACTTGACAACGACACCGATTAGTCACGCCAGCAAAATCACGACTCATGGAATTGCTTTCACAGGTTCCGCCAAACAAATTGGCTGTATGTAAAACCACCGCACATAGCACAGTGAGTAGCAAGGAACAAGAGGGAAATGATCGAGCAGACATAGCAGCGAAAGCAGCAGCAAAAGGAGCTGTCAGCTTAGGCGTTGCTGCATTGGCTCCAGCACAGACAGCTCCATTAACTGTTTTACAAGAAATGTACACGTCAGACGATGTGAGTGAAATTCAACAGTGGGAAGGTAACCCAGTGTGTGGCGAGGATGGTTTATGGAGATTGAATGAAAAAGTTATTTCCCCTCTCTCATACAGGTCAACACTGGTGCAAATCTACCACGAGTTGGGACACCACGGAGCAAAAGTTACTGCTGATTTAATTCAAAAGACATGGTTTTGGGACACACTTGTAAAAGACTGTCAGGTTATCTGTAATCGTTGTGTAACATGCTTAAAGGTTAAGCCCCTTAACAGACGATCCAAAATCCCTATGGGTCATTCAGAACGTCCCATAGGACCATTTACACACCTACAGATAGACTTTATATGACCGTTGCCACCTAGTGGGGGGTATACGTATGTGCTTGTCATTGTCGACAAATTCTCTCGTTGGGTAGATGCCTGGCCAGTAAAATCTGCGACAGCAAAAGCCACGGCAAAAATCTTAATGAGGGACATCTTTCCTAGGTGGGGCATACCACTCTCCATAGATTCTGACCAGGGAACACACTTCACTGGGTCAATCATGAAAGAGGCGATGCGGCAACTTGGTGTCAAACAGAAATTCCACTTTGCCCATCACCCACAATCAAGTGGTATGGTTGAGAACCGGAATCGGGAATTAAAATTGCGCCTTAAAGCCCAGCTCTGTGATCATGGAGGAAGTTGGTTTCAGTATTTGCCCATTGTTCTCATGGCAATGCGATGCACACCAGTTAAAACTTTAGGATTGTCCCCATTTGAGATTTGTATGGGAAGAGCCATGCCCCTGCCATACGACGCCCCCACCCCCCCTGGTGAAGGTACTTCGGATCCTTACAGAGACATGTTGACTCAGTATCTGAAATTGTTGTCTGTAACCCTCAAAAATGACCACTTCAAAGCTTTTGCCTTCCAGCATAGAACAGATGATAAAAATCTATTTGATCTGGAATGTCAATACAAAGCTAACATTGGTGATAAAGTAATGGTCCAGAACATTGGCGTGCTTAAGCCTCTCCAAGCAAAATTTAAGGGACCTTTCCCAGTAATGTTGGCCACTCCCACATCTGTGTTAGTGGACACAGGGAAGTCAACATCTAAATGGTACCATCTTTCCCAGACCAAGAGATTGCCTGACTAACCGCCGGCTAAATGTTAAATGTTGCATGTTTGTACTAACTTACTACTTATGACGGTCATACCTGATGTGTAAGTAGGTCTGGTATGGCCATGCTCGTCGTTATGTTCATGTCCCATGGGTTGTCTGTGTCTATTGTGAAATGTACTGTATTATCCTGTGAATCTGCCTGTGTCAACCAGTGCTCTGCTCAGCCAAACGCCTCTGCTGCGCATACCGTCATGTGTTTCCTGTCTCCTCAGATACTGTCCGGACGTGGATGCACCCAGGCTGCTGCACCGACCCCATCCCCATCATCTGGGTCCCGAGAGCGCATCGCAGACCAGGAGGATCCTACCATCACCTCCTGACCGCCACAGTCGCACCCAGGCTGCTGCAACAACCCCATCCTCATCATCTGGGTCCCGAGAGCACATCACAGACCAGGAGGATTCTACCAACACCCCCTGACTATCTCAGTCGCACCCAAGGCGCGGTTACACGAGGTCCTACCATCCACCACGGACTTCCTTCGACCCCTTCTCCAATCTGGACATTGCCTGCATTACCACTCCATGAACTGAATTACCCTTGAATGTTTAGGCTCATATATGTCAATATAGTAGTCTGTGCAGGGAAAGGGTATATTTTGGTAAATTGGGTTGGTGGATGCGCAACTATCACTCACAGCTTAACATAAGAGCTGCTGCAACACAGAGCTACAGAATAATTTCCCCTCAAAAAGAACCGAGGTTTCGCTTCTGCCTGTGAGAGAAAGGGCTAACATCCTTTTTGTGACCAACCCCCAAAAGAGACACGATTATTTGCCTCCATTTAATGCAGGGGGTCTGACACATTCCCCACATCTATTTCACTCCCTTTGTTTCCAAATATTTAATTTATTTGACGTCTGGTCAGCCAGGGAATACCATAGTAATTATCCCTTATGTCTGTTGCTTTTGGCACTCCTCCCTGCCTATGCTCATAGCTACCATGAAAACTTGGCTCTTGGGATGATGGTTGACTACGCAGAGAGCTTAAATTATACTAACTGTTGGATCTGCCAGAACATGCCCTCAGGTTCCCAATCACCCACACTGATGCCCGTCCCATATAACCTTGGAGACTGGCACTCCACCAATTGGGCCAATTTAGCAACACAATTTAAAGACACAAGTTGCTATGCTCCCCCTGCCACCACATACCATGATGGTGGTACTGGGAAACAGGCGGCTATTATACACATGGTGAGGAATTACGTTAATAATAGGCTTCTACCTCCTCACTTCAACCACACCAGAACCCATGTAGTGAGTTACTTCACGCCACAGGGGAAGTTCAGCTACCGTGTGCAGCTAGCGCTCAGACAAACAACCTGCCCACAGCGCACCAATTTAAATAACTGCCCCTTCTCAAGTGATACCCAGAGCAATAGTCTTATTTGCACTGTATCCATTGCCACCCCAGTAGCCAGGGGTTGGCAAATCACCTCTGCTACCTGTCTCGTACGTAATTGCTCCACCCCCGCACACTCTAATCCATTAAAAGGACGCAGCCCTAATGTCACATTGCATGTTTTCCCCATAAATGATGCCCCATATTGTTTCAACAGAACATCCCTCCTCGGACCTGACCTCGGTGACACGAGCTGTAAGGGGGATCCTGTTCCCCTATCTGACCCGCAACCAGGTCCCCTCCCTCCCGGCACTTACGTAGCGTGCAATGATAAAGCCTATGGAAAATGGCCATCAGTTGGGAGCGGAGTCTGTTATTTGGCATATTTGGTCCCCTTAATCCGCAAAGAGTCCAGCGAGGAAATTAGATATATGCACATGACCCGAGCTAAGCGTAATCTATCTCGGTTCCAAAGCATTTTAGGTACGATCATTCCTTTCTATGGGGTATATAATAACCAAGAGGAACTTAAGGCTCTCACCCTTGAACGTCATATGAACTATTCATTGGCCAGCATCTCCGCCCTAAATCACGAAATACAAGAAGTAAAAAAAGTAGCCTTGCAAAATCGGATGGCGCTTGACCTCCTCCTGGCAGCCCAGGGAGGTTTTTGTAGTCTAATTGGCGATGAATGTTGCACATATGTTTCCGACGCCTCAGAATCCGACAGGCTCCTAAAGCAAGACACGGCACAGGGCCTAACAGAGCTCCACGAGAACCACGGGTGGGACCTCTCCTACATGTTCTCAGGGAGTACATCTGGGGGAATATGGGCAAAACTGGTATCCGGACTGGGGAACATCTTCCTGGCTATCACAGTTATCTTAGCGTTCTATAAGACAATGGAATGTCTCTGTATTAAAGTCACCACCATCCCCTCCAAGCCAGTTACTGCTCAGGCCATTGCCTCTGGGTCAAATCCCCAGCGTAGAAACATTGCATAGGTGTGGACATGGCAGAGGGGAGTCTCATGCACCTGTGGTAGCTGTATGTTATAGTCTTAAGATGTGAATATTTACATATTCAAATAGGGGACTGATGGAAATTGATATTGCCATTAATTTATAGACTTACATTGCATTGCAAGCATGTTCTCCTGTGTGTGTGTGTGTGTGTGTGCCATGTGCATTGATAATCTTGGTACACCTTTGTTTAAAGCCCCTAGCAGACATCCCCCCCCCCCCTGCCCCAGGTGGAGGAATACACATCAATTGTCCACCATTTTGGCTTTGTGTGCGTGTTCCGAAACCTTCCGTAAGAAGGTCACCTCCCCTTCCCAACCTTGACCTGTAAGAAACATCCCCAATGTTGACCCTTGACCCCACTGTAAACTCCCATGATTGACTTGTATATATACTGTAACACTGTGAGGCTCTTTAGTCTTTGCCTGCCTCTACTCGATGTTGGAATTGACTCCCTGCAGGAGCACCTTGAAATACACCTCCAGAAATATTCTGTTCGCCTCGTGGTCTTTTGTCTAGAAAAGTGTCGGCCTGAGATTCTCCATCACTACATTCAACAGTGGTGACATTGGCTGGTGAATTCATAGGTTTTAAGTCTATAATGGTTAATGCAGACCTGTCAACCTGCACGCATTTTGTGTACCAACCACGCAATTCTCAGTCAAAATACGCAGGTACGAAATGCTAGCTGAAACTACGAAAAAAAAAAATAATCAAATCAATACAAACCTATACCGTACATTTATTTAAACTCCATCCCTCAGATTGGACAAGATGCTACGACCTTGTGCCTGTGGTTCTGTAACCCTCCCCGACCCGCAATAGCACTCACTCACTCAACATCAACTGATACTACACTGCTACTTTATTATCCACCGAGGCGTAATGCATTGCTGAGGTACAATGGGAAGTGGGGGAGTAATAATCAAGCACATAAATGTGACCGTAATGTTAGCATATAACATGTTAAAAAACATGTGTTCGGTAACTTAACGAGATGATGCATTTCAAGGGGTATATCCTTCAGATACATTTGTATAAAAAGTTAGCCATAGTAGCTAGCATACGATGTGATTAGCCTGGTTGAGAGACGGCTACGGTGTGAATAACTGATGGAGTAGGCTAATTTAGCTGCAGTACTGTTAACTCAAATGCCACGGAGACTGTTCTAACTTTGAATCACTCTGTTGGGGCAAAGTGACCATTGCAAAGGTGTTTCACTACAGACTGCTAACGTAGCAAATAATTCCTACTATTGCAGCCAGTCAACCGACCAGCCTTGCAGGTATAAAATAATCATGACGTCAGATGACGATTTTCAGTCTCGTTACCAAAAACAAGACCCAATACAGAGCAACCCTGAGCACTGACATGATAAGCGCTTTGGTGACAAGAAAGGTGAGCATGTGCACCTCCTTGTTGTTAGCATAACACTGTTGTAGTTTGCGTTGTGACTACCTGCACTAGCTTGCATTGAAAGGGTTGATTAGGCATCAGTGACCACGTCACTAGCTTGCCAGGCGGAGTTCCGTGCCCAGACTAGGCAGACAGGATGAGCCAGAAAACCCAACACACGTCAGGAGCTGAAGCTCCGACCAACTTTTTGCCTTGGTTGCGGACCTCCTCAAAGTCCCCACTGGGGATAGGAGGATATATAGAGACATGGGTCTAGATTTGTGTCAGGCTAAGATTGATGATATAGTCAAGCATGTCCACGACCCCGATAGGGGAGCCGTAATCACTCAAGACGTGATAGGCAGACTGTTCCTGCTCCAGAACCAAATGTACGGACGGGACACAGAAACTTTCCTCATGGAGAACCAGGAGGTCAAGGAAATCACGGAGAGAGGTCCCCAGGTCCCCGCATGAGTCAGCTCGACTCCCTCGCTAAAGATATTGAGCGTTTTGACCCGAGCAGCGGTAACTCTAACATAGAGGATTACCTTAGAGAGATCAAACACTCTCTAGGTGACTTACCTCATGCCACGTCCCGCGAGAAGCTGAAGTTACTCTGGAAGACAACCAGCAGAACAGTTCATGCTTTTATCGAGACGCAGGCCTCTCGTACCCGCAATAGATATTCCAGGCTGTGCAAGTTTTGCGGGAGGAGTACTCCTCCTACACTGATGAGACATTTTCAACCATCAGTGCCATTCAGATTAAACAGAGAAGGACAGAACCCCCACGGGAATACTATACGCGTTTAAGACACGCGTACTTCCAAGGCAGTAGCGCCCCAGGCCTAGGAGACGATAAGGGTTTCAGGATACTGTTCATCCACAAACTCCACCCATGTGTGCGCACCCATGTTGCACTACATTTCCAACAGGGTAAGCCCACAATGAGGGAAATTAGGAAAAAGGCACAAATGACATGGGAGACTGTTGTGTGCCCGACAGACAAACCAGAGGAGGAGTCTAGAGTGCTCAGCATTCAACCCACAGCGGATGACCCTCTAGAGTTGGAGGGGTGTGAAGTGCCATCAGAGTGGCCAACCCAAAAGGGTGCCACTCAAAACCGCTTTCCCCAAAACCACCAGCAGGGTGGGGGAAAGAGCTGGCAGAACAACCGTTTCCAAAAGTTTAACGGGCAACCCCGAAATGACCTGAATGCACCGAATGGCCAGCATCAATGCCAGGAACAGCCTTTCCAAGGCAAGGGTAACCGCCAACAGGGCCCTCGTGATTCTAAACAAGGCCGTTTCCCTAAGAAGTCCAATGACGGGTTCAACCATGGACCTCAGCATGGCCTCAGCTCCTGACCTCAGCTCTGGTCTGAGAAAACGGCCATGAGCCAAGCTTTGTATAACCAGCTGAGTCAAAACAATCCCTGCCTTCCCTTTGTGCAGAAGAGCCACCGGTTTCTTTCTGCGGATCAACCACAGAACACAATTAAGGCTGATGGTGTCTGCGCCTTGTCTGTCCAGATTGGAACCAGACTGTTCGTACATTTCATAAGCGTGGTGCCCTGGTTGCCCCAGCCCCTCCTGGTTAGGGCAGACATTCTAGTCAGGTTAGGAGTCCAGCTGGACATGGTAAATCACACACTTTGGTCTCAGGCTAACCCTAAGAGCCACCCTCTTAATGCCGACCCAGAACTCATGCGCTCCGGACAAACCATCCCTCAGGCGTGCCAGGTAGCAAGTGAGTTTGACATAGTGATTCCTGCTAGGACAACTGGCTTCCCCCTCAAACTGGTGATTCTGAAAGGACAAGAGCTTAAAAGCTCTCCGGCATTCTTCCAACCCTTGCCATTCTTTCTGGAACTCCATTTAACGGTTTGCGGGACTCCCTTGCTTGAATTGAACCACCGCTCCGCTTATCTGCTGGTGCAAAACCTGACCAGCGCCTCACTTTCCGTGGTTGCACGCCAACCTTTGGGTTTGTTTATTGATAGCTCGTTCCACGACTTTGAATTGACTATTCCCGTGATCGGCGAACTACCACCTTCTTTGGTTAAACCAGGAAGTTTTGAACAGTCATGTTTCACGTTCCCAGACAAAATGATCCTCATTGCCCCGCACGAGACGCAATGAGCAAATCTGCAATGCCAGCCCAGATACTGAAAGAGATATGGTTGTCTATGCCCTCGCTGTCCACCCTGAAAGTTCAGCGTCATCACAAGATGACAGACTCCTCACTAGGCGAGCCATATCCTGGGTTTGAAAATGAGGTCCAGCAACAGCTGAAAAAGGCTGATGCCCTGACTTTGGATGTGCAAAGAAACCAGCTCCCGTGAGCTCTTCTATGACTTCCAACACATCTGGTCCCGGGACGCCAATGACTGTGGTGTAACAGACCTCCACACTGTGCGAATCCTCACAGATCCAAGTGCGCCACCAATGTTTGTGCGCCAATATAAGATTCCCCTAGGAGCTTATGAATCCATTCAAGGAACTTTGGATATCTTACTGGAGAAGCGTATCATCAGAGAATGCAACTCCACGTATAACTCACCCTTGTGGCCAGTGTTGAAGCCAAACGGCAAATGGCACCTGACTATTGATTACAGGCAGCTTAACAAACAGGTCCCACTATCCCGCTGGCCCATGATCCACCTGGATCAAGAACTCTCCAAGGTAAGAGATGCCCAATTCTTTTCCACTGCCGATGTATGCAGTGGATTCTGGACGTTAAAAGTAGACCCCGTAGACCAGTACAAGCTGGCCTTCTCCTTTGGTAACCGGCAATCAGACACGTGCTCAGTCAACTGTCTAAGGCGGGAGCAACACTGTCCCTCACAAAAGGGCAGTGGTGCCGCACTAAGGTTGAATACGTAGGCCTACTTGTGGGTGCTAATGGTATCGAACCCCAGACTGGCAGAGTGCAGGCCATTCAGGATATCAAAGCCCCAACTGTCCTCACAGAGCTCCGGAGCTTTTTAGGCATATGCAATTATTCTAGACAGTTCATAGAGGACTATGCCGAAATTGCCTGACCACTTACCGAGCTCCTCAAGAAGGACACAGTTTTCCAGTGGACAAACTCTCAAGAGCAAGCCTTTAAAGAGCTTAAACAGAAGCTCTGCTCCGCCCCAGAGGATTTGACCCATCTTCAGAACCTACGACATTGTCTGAAGATGGAGAAGGGACTACTAGTGTATGTTCCCCATGGCCAAGGACCACCCCGTTGGGTTGTTCCAACTGACCATAGGGGGGGTCATGTTGCTATACGCTCATGATGCCCCTTGTGGAGGTCACAGGAGCGCAAGTGCCACGTGCGCAACCCTACGACAAGTAGTTTACTGGCCTTTCATGAGTAGGGACATAACGCAGTATGTAAGGGGATGTTTAGTCTGCTGCCATTTTCGCCCATCTAGGCCACTGAACCGAGCTCCACTACAGGGTAGAGGAATCACCTTCCCCTGGTTCAACATTGAAATAGACTGGATCGGCCCTGTACCCAAGTCCTCACGAGGTAACAAATACCTCCTAACCGTCAATTGTGCATTCACCAAGTGGGTTGAGTGTTTACCGGCACCCAATGACACGGCCGAAACCACGGCTCTCTTGCTGATGAACCATGTCCTCAGCCGCTGGGGCCTTCCGTTGTCCATCGACTCGGAGAGGCACCCATTTCACAGCGGGTGTCATGAGAATCATGTGGGAAATGTTAGGTGTGGAAGTTAAATTCCACATGGCATACCGCCCTCAGTCCTCTGGTCAGGTCGAACGAGCCAATCAAACCATTGTCAGCATGCTCAGGAAGTATGTCAGTAGCAATGGCAAAGATTGGGACATTTAACTTCCCTTGGTGCTGATGGCAATTAGGTCCACTCCCCATCGCACCACAGGAGTCACACCCTTCGAGATGATGACAGGCAGGGAGATGACTCTCCCTCTGCATCTCTTGTAGAGGCCAGAGGATGTGAGCGTAGCCACGGCGTACACAGCACACCAGTATGTGTCCGACCTACACCACCACCTCCAATCCACTTTTGCTTGGGCCCAGGGAAACCTTGAGGGAAATGTCAGGAGACAGAAGGCATACTATGACAAGAAAGCGTCTGATCGCGAATACCCGATAGGTGCCAAGATCCTCTATTTTAATTTCACCAAGACAGTAGGGGTCTCAAAGAAATTCCTCCCGAACTGGTTAGGTGGGGTTAGGTGGTTCCTGTCTATCCACCCCCCTTTGGAGTGGGAATGGCTCAAAGGGCTTGATCTGGTTGACGTGGACCCATTTGTACATTGGTGCCTTGTTAGGTCTTGACACTCAGCGGGTATACATCCGTTTAGACCCATGAGACGTATACCGCAAACACATCAAACTACCTCCACAAATGTCTGAGGGCAGGACCAAAAGCCAGACCCAAGACACGGTGGAACACACCCGGCTGACAATCATTCACATGTTAGACCAATTGCAGAAATTCCTTGTGACCGAACAAGAACTGAGCGGCCCCAAATGCCAGAAAAGATTCCTCGGAGCACTGCTTACAGCAGCCTCCGCAATCGGGTCTTTATTCTCAATAGGTTTGTCAGCAACTAATTCAATCAGCCTTAGTGCTGTTAGGAGAGAAGTGAATGCGCTGGAAAATGAGATGCCAGAGATCCAAGAAAGATTGTTTTCCCAACAGAAACAGCTGCAGGGCCTAGGCAAAACCCTGCAGGGAACAATCCTTACGGTTAACATGCATTCTGCCCTAATCAATAACACCCTGCATGCCTTAGATAAGCTGTCAGCAATTGTGCAGTCAGATATCACTTATGTACGTGTAGTCAGAGATCTGATGCAAGACCTGTTAAGAGAGGTTAGTAGCTCGGTTAATAGCTTGAATGGTGGGAAAATCCCTCCTTACCTTGTGCCCCTTGACATGGTCGAAAACATACTAAAATCCTCTACCACTACTAACGTGTATATCTCCCAAGTACATTTGGCGTATAGTCTTGGCAGTGCGATTCCAATTTTTGTAAACCCACAGAAGCTAGAAATAGGATTCATCCTTAACCTACCCATCATTGAGAGCCAAAACATTTTCAGGCTGAAAACTGTCCTGAACGTAGGTTTCTGGAAGGATAACATCCACATCCACATCAAAACACCACCTATGTTAGCCTACCACGATGACAATCCCTCTTTCCACCTTATCCCTAACCTAAACATGTGCAACTCCACAAAAGACATCCACTGGGTCTGCCCAAGCAGCCCGTTTATTAGAGACACAACCGATCACCTTTGTGGGCTGAGAGCAAACTCGCCCGAACAAAAATGTGTCGGTAGTATGTCTGTCAAAGATGAGGGCACTGAAACTAGGATAGAAAGAGCGGGCAATCGATGGGTCGTTAACACTCCCAACACTGAGATCCTGATGTCGTATGACCGACATGACAGTCACTAGGATGAAAATCCCCAATCAAACTGTGTTTATCACGGTCCCACGGGGAGCCACCATACACATACAAGATATTGCCCTACACTATCTCAACCCCGATAGATATGACACTGAGATTGAAATGATTGACGCATTTCGAGGTCATAACTTCAGCATTGGTGACACCCTTCAACAGCAACTCTTGGCTGAGGGGACCAAAACGGTAAAGTTCAGTTTAGAACCAACTGGACTGAAAGCCATATTCTCCCGTCACTTAGTCGGACAGTCACCTTATTTAGGACACCCCATCAGTCTGGTGGCATTGGGACTCCTCCTCAGTGGCTGGATCATCACGGCAGGCATTGCATACATGCTACACAAACACTTCCAAACACTGCACGCAAAACTTGACTCCATAGTCAACATTCCAGACAGCTTCCAACGCGGCGGGACTCAGACCTCCCTCATGCCGTAAGCTGCCACTAACTTTCCAAAGGAATAGGCTTGTTAACCCTCAAAGCTAACACCCTTCCTTCCTTTCCATGCGTTTTTCCCAAGTGTGTTTTAAGTTTGAAATGTTTGAATGTAGTGTTAGAAATGTCTTATTAAACATAAGTTAGAAATGCCATCTGCCCAGATGTTTAAAGCCTTTTATGCTGCCCAGATATCAAAAGCCTGTTTACAAACTGTTTATGCCTCCAGGAATAAGAAACTGATGTACTATGGATTAACGGACTATGCACATTTTCTGTTGCTCTCATGGACTATGAAGGAATCCCAGCCCTGAGACCACAGGGGGGGGATGTAGGTGGTCTCACCATAGACTACATTACCCAGAGTCCCCTTTTTCACCGGTATCCCTTATCTGCTTTTGACTGACTCTGTATTGGCCACAACAAGGTCATAAAACCGGGTGACGTGTTTTGCCCTTCATCACCGCGGCAAACCCGAAACTCGCTCTCTCTCGCTTTGGTCTTCGCTCCAGTGAAGTCCATTCATCAAATAGAGATACCCTACCTGCAGACGACCCCTCATCAGGACAAAAGACGACACGACGACTCATAGCTCATAGGACTTCTGATCAAAGTTCTAATCTATTTGAAATTGCTAGTTAAAACCTGAGTTTATATCGATATAGTACACTGCAGCCCCGCAGTTTTATTGAATAGGAGAAGGCGACCGGATCCCTCCTCCCTGTTATTCAAGTCGACGAAAGAATTCTTCATCCCCTTCAAGACTCACCACGGCCTCCACCAGGCCGTACCAGGGTCCCATTGACGAACTGCTTTAAGAAGGAAGAAACCCGGCAATTTCCCCTTGCCTGTTATTGTTCCAATATTCCACTGAAAGCCATTTTCCGCCAATCAAGTACTTCAAATGCCTTCACTTTTCTAGTTGTTTCATGAAGTGTTATAGACTGTGTAATGATATTGTAGTACTTTAGTATTGTGATACCATACTTAGACTGTAGCATTGTCACGTCAGAGCCCGGACCTGCACCAGCCACGCCCCCGTTGGTTTCCACTCGCTCACTCTCACCGGAGTACTGATCACTTACACCAGTGTCCTCACTCACCTGCACCGCGTTTAGATATGTGCATCATCTAATCTTAACTGGTTGGATGTTTTGCCAATTGCATATGAGATCACAGAAAAACCACACCACGCATCTTACACCCCATGAGATGCTTACGGGACGGGTCATGATACATTTTCAAAATGGGTAGCGGCTATTCCTACTCGTAACAATACAGCGCAAACAGTGGCACGAGTATTAGCGAACCAAATTATCCCTCTTTATGGCGCACCAATTCAAATCGAATCTGATCAGGGGACCCACTTCACAGGGCAGGTGATGAAAAGTATGTGCAAAATCTCGAACATTGAGGTCTGTATGGGATGTGATATTTTTGCACAAAGCTCTGGAATGGTGGAACGCGCAAACCACACCATCAAAGAACAAATTGCAAAACATGTGGCTCAACATAACAACAAATGGTCTGATGCATTGCCCACGGTTCTGACCGTGCTGCGGGCAACACCGTCAAAAGCCACGGGCATAAGTCCATATGAGCTAATGACAGGGCGGGTTATGAAACTTCCCATTGATCCAGAGATTGCCCCATCAGATCTAGGGCCTCTGACTGTTGCTAAACAGCAGACTGTGCTGGTGCAGCTGCAAGAACGCCTTAAGGTGCTTTATGCGCATGCAACATTAAAACAGCAGCAATCTGACCTGGTCAATGATACACAGTTTAACCCGAACTCTGAAGTCCAATTTGCAGATGGTGAGATGGTGCGCGTGTTTGTGAAAGAGAGTGCCTTTGCTCCCAGATGGCACGGGCCATATGAAATCAAAGCAGTCTGTAACAGCTGCTTGGCCGTGACCATTAAAGGGAAGCTAAGATGGTACCACATGGCACAATGCAAGATATTTAAACAATCAGCCAGTAAATAACTGTTGGGTTTTGTGTTTCCAGGTCGGTCAGCGCCATACCATGGGTACCTGATGTGCAGAAGGTGGCGGGACCAACATGCATTCAGTTGGGCCAGTGTGGGAGATGGGTTTGGAGATATTATACGGGGCCAGACACACCTTACATATCCATTCTGCCTAGGCAGGTATTTACGTGGCCTCCCGGATTAGCACCGGAACCAAATTGTGACACACAAATTTGTTGTAAGGAAGGATCCACCCATCTCCCTTCTCAGAATATCACTGGGATTATGACATACCCTCCAGAGTTTCTGAATAACACTGTAGAAGCATGCTGGTTCTAATGTAGGTGCCATGAATATCATCTATTCCAAAGACAATGGCGGAATAGATCCTAAAAAGACAAGAGATTTTAGATTTACGCCTGCGCAAGTCACCAAAACATGCTTTGAATGATCTCATTGAGATCTTGGATCTGCATAGGTGGCTTGCGTCTGAAAAAATGAAAAATATCCATTATTCAGAATTTTTGACGACTGTAATGTTGTTTACAGGCAATGAATTTACCGGCTGCATAGGGTTCTTTGCTACTTTCCCTTTGATACACCCTGACCAAGTGTACTTAGATTCTACCACCATACGTTCTATAGGCGTAGTGGTGAAGAATCAAGTTGACCTGCCCAGCGAACCACAGCTTTTGCCTAGAGGTGACGGAGGACTTCTCCATGGGGCAGGTCAACATCCTAGGAAGGGTTCCATTGGACGTGGATGTTTCTCCATGGTGGGAGGACACTTTTTATGAGGAAGGTACCCAGGCTCTTAGACACCATGAGTCTGGTGCAACGAGTAATACAGCAGACCGAATACCACCTGAACCAGGCCCAGGTGGAAGCGAGCCTGGCCAGACAAACAGCCATCATCCTGTCCAGCTCTACCACCCGCTCTGCCTTGTATGCGTATACATGGTGGGACTGGATGTTCCGAGGCTGTGTCATCGCCAGCGCCATCATCTTCACCATGACCCTGGTTCAGTGCTGGTATTTCAGGCACATCATTCATGCCTTGAAAAGGGACACAAAGACTGATTTTGAACTAATTGAATTCCGCAGCCCTGCAACGGTTGTGAGTCGAGAGATCCATCCTGTCATGTGCAGAACTGCCTGAATGACTCCTATGGGATCATGTTACTATTTGACCCATGGGGGGTCTAAGGCAAGAATAGATTTCTACCGGAAAAACACTGATGCCAGGAATGGACCTGTTGGAACGGTAAAACCCAGTTAAACCCAGTTAACTACTCATCTGGCGGGGGTTAGATGTTGGTTTATTGTGCCATCAGCAAACATTGCCCAGAGGCTGTCGCAATACCCTAAATTCCAACCCCCCTGCAGAGACTCTTCTTAGACCTCTGTCTCTGGTTCCCTCGTCGTACTTTTCCATGCTGAGGTGAAATTGGGGACAGAGAAATGAGCATAAGAGTGTCAAACTGAAATACAATTTTGGAAGATGATTTCTGTAGAATGTTTGGACTCATTTTAATGGTCTCGATCTGAGTGGGAAAAGACAGTTCTCCAGCTGTATATATTAAATCAAACATAGATATCAGAGACCTGGTAATTTTGGTCTCTGTGAGAGTGCAAAGGTATCTCTTGGGTGAGAACTCACTCCATTTTGGGTTGTTAATGGGTGAGTCTCATCTTGAGAAACTTCTTATCTAGGGGATAATTATTAGGCCCTATGGCGCAATAAATGTGTACTTAAGGGGAAGGTATGCATAGAACCAGGAGCATTCTGTCTTCAGATCTCCCTCACATCCGTGTGTGTAGTCACTTCGAAGCAGCCAGGTATGTTCATGTTCTCTGAGTGTTTTTATGTTTCATGTGGTGTTTTAAAACTTATACTCTTCATTTTAGAAATGTTAGATGGTAACTGGTAGTAGTCACTTGTACCTGACGTAATAAATTGGTAATTCTGACCCACTATGACCTCTGTTGAAATTCTTAACTGATGTGTATTGTGTGTTATGGTGTTCCGGTAATACTGACTAGGATTTGGTTACAGACCTAGAGTGGACAACACACTTTTTGAGGTTCCTGGCTAAAATCAACTGGACTAGACATGCTGCAGATAAACTGTTAATTGTATGATTTAGGGATAGGATTGCGGACCAGCCTCTGCACTGGATCAAATGGACATACATAGAGCGGACAAGCAGTCTGGCGCTCTGTCACTGAGCCACAGAGATCGAACAAGCTGAAACGTCCCTGTAACAGACCTTTAGGACCTCTGGGTTAGTTCAGACTAGATGCGGGTTATGGGATTTGTCAAAAAGGAATCGGCCTGCCGACACCAGTTCAGTGAATAGCACGGTGATTAGTGAGTAAGGGAGGAAATTCAAATACAGACGATAGGTGCATTGAGTTGGAGAATCAGCCTACAATTGCGGTAGTAAAACTACAGTAAAAGCGAGGAGCTTATACTGGGTTCCCAAAAGAGTGGAGTCAGACAAAGAAAATGGAGTCAGATTAAGTATGAGCATAATAAGAAAGATGCTTTAACAAATGTTACTTTTTCAGCAAAGCAAAGAGAGACGAATCCACCCAAACCTTCCAGACGCCTATTCCCTCATTGGTCTAGGAAGTTACGTCTTTACAGGTGTATGCTTCAACATTTTGTAAACGGAATATGGGAGAAATGGTGGTAAATGAGCCTGCATTGTAGATGTAATGCTAAAAGACCAACTGTTTGTGGGCGAGTTGGCACACTAGCAGTGCTATTAGAATAGAAAATAGGAAGGCTTTGCCAGCTCGGTCATTGACTTCTGGTCATAAACTCAAAATGCACATAACAAATACCAACTGTATGTTCTTAAAGTGCCTACATTGTTAATGTAATGAATGCAGTTGTTACTTTCACCATTGTAGCCATATGCAATTTCATTATTGCTAACAGATCAACTACCTGGTTTTTTTATCATGAACAGCAGACGGAGCCATTGGCCCCAGAAAGAATTGCATCAAGTCATTTCTCACCCCTATAGCAGTCCTGGTGGACCAGCTCCTGAACATCTGTGATGAAATGACCGATTGTAGATTTGTGAGACACACACACACACACACACACCCACTCACCAGGCCCGCTAAGTCTGCGTCAGAATAACTGTGTGGTATGTAGCGTCTCTCGGGTGTGTTCGCCTCATCTGTGTATGCCAGGTAGTTGTGGAGAACACCACAAGCCTTGACGACATCCCCAGCCTTGTCTGGCAGGAACTCAAATCGACCTCCAAAGAATTCTCCACCGTGCCGCCACGATTTCAAAGGCATGTTCAATGACCCACTCGGCTCTGGAGGGGCGGTAATTGAAAATCTGCTTCTCCCTGCTGAGATTTGCCCCTGATAATACAACAAAAAATTAAAACATGCAGAGTGTTACCGATTAGAACATGGTTGCACCACAATCACAGATAAGATACTACATCGTCAAATATCTATGCAACATGCTATGCAATTCTTTATTATGGTTTGTGACATACCTGGAAATGGACGCATGATGTTGAAAGGCAGCATCAGCAACAATCAGGTGGGGGACAAAAGTCCTGGTCCCGGGAAGAAACGCTGATGGCGGCAGGTTCAGCTTGTGGTCGAGCAGCATTGACCCAAATGTGCTCCTTGAAAATGCCGCCATCGCTCTCCCATCCATACCCTCTGACGTCCACCATTGTGAAGCGTTACCTGGCATCATATGTTGCCATCAGGACAATGTAGTGAACCCTTTATAGTTAAAGTAGGTCACTCCCGGCATGAGGTGATGCCTTGATGCTAACGCGCTTCCCGTCCAGGCGTCCAATACAGTTTGGGAAGTCTGGCTGCAGAGCTGTCCACTGGCTGGTTGAAGGAGAGGGCAGGTAGTCTGGCTGCAGAGCTTTCCACAATGCATTGCAGACCTCGGACGCAATGCTGGTGACCATGCAGGGCGCCAGTTTGTAGCTCGCCGCTACAGCCCGTTGGTTTCCACCAGAGGATAAAATTCGTACCACCACAGCCACTCTGGGCTGTCTCTGGGCGACATCAATCGGCATGCTGTGTGTGCCCTGATGCCGTATGTGTGGTTGCACACGACGAATACGGTCATTGAATCTGCCAGCCGACATACGAAAATACCTGAAATGCATTTCTTTGTCAATATCCCTCAGAGGTCGAATAAGAGATGAATATTCGCTCGGCCTCGATTGATTTCGTGGATGTATAGACCACCTTCGCCTCCGTCTCCGCTTTTGTTGTTGTTTTCGTCTCCACATATGCAATACAAGAATTTGCTCTTCAAATGTTCAGCAGCTCCAACTCCATCAACTGTCTTTGTCGGTCACCATCGTTCACAGACAACCGTCTGGGAACCATAAATGTAAACGAAAGACATTTACTTGGCATGTACCAAAAGAAAATGCCAAACTCCAGTTAACAAAAACAAGGTGGTTACAAAAGACAGAAAGAAAAAGGAAAAAGGAAAACCTCACGCTTGCTTGCTTGCTTGATTTTACGAACTTGCCTGGCTCCCGTGCCCGACGTACAAATCACGAGACAGGCAAATTAAAGAGTGAGTCTTCCGATGTCAAACTTACTTACCTATACTAACTAACTAAACTACAAACGTGCAGAAAAGTAACCACCAGATAAAAATAAAACACTCTAAAAAATATTTATATAATTAAGGCTGTGCGTTTAAGTTAAGCAAAAAATAAATGAACTAAAGCAGTGTTTGCCAGCTTCTGTCTGTGCGAGGCGAGAGAGCTAGACTCCATCTCGGAAACGGGACGGCTTCTCGTAGGCCGGCCCCAGTAATGATATGCAGCCCCAGTCAATGGTCAGATCTCCACCTTCAGGAAGAGAGATGCACAGAGAAGAGCAGGAAGCAGAGCAAAGCCCAGCACTATGTAACTGTGTGTGAGAGAGGTGCAGTAGACTGGTGTGTGTGTGTGTGTGTGTGTGTGTGTGTATGTACTGCTTTGCTACTTAGATTAGACTGCAGATTCAGAGTAACCTAAAAACGATCATAGCACAACCATTGTGCCAAGCTGGTTTCAAACAAGGTCACTGATTGCTGAGTTTGTCCAAGCCACTCCCACAGCAATCAGGACCTCTTTGTGCAAACAGGATCTGGGCGTGCCTTCAGCCGGGTGCAATCAGCATGCTATTTCCATAGGGCTGTTGCTGAAGCGTCAGCGAAAGTGTAAGCCCTCGTGTTCAGACCTTTTTGGGAAAAGACCTGCATACCGTTTCTTCCTTCCACCGTCAACCGGTGAAGAACAAACTCTTTGTTCTCTTGCAACAAAGAAAACACTTTCGCTTTTGTCTTACGGCTGACACACGCCTAAGATCTCTCATTAGTCAACAAACTGCTAAGTGAGACGAAGTAAATTTAGCGAAAGCAGCTAACATTAGACCTGCTAGCTAAATTGCAAAGGGAACAGCAACAGAATCGCGCAACTGCAACGGAACGAGCGATCACATCCTCCGACCTCAACTGCAGAGACACAAAGACATTGCAGCAAGGACAAACTTCATCCATCTACGGAAAGCATCATCCCTTGAAAGCAACAATCATTTCAGAAACTCACTGCACAAAAGGACTGAGTGGCTGGTATACCTCGTTGACGAAACACTCAAGATGGCTTTTCACCTTAAGTAAGAATTGAAATGTTCTCATTTAACAATGTATTACATTTTCTGTTATATTATCTTTCTCAGACTGTTTGTCTTATGTCTTTTACCGTTTTGTAAAAATACAGGCTTTTTAATTCTCACAGTGGACGCTGAAGAACATGGACTAAACATCGGTGGAACCCACAAGGCTTTAAACCGTTTATGTAGGTACTTAGTCAACATTATGTGAACCGTGAATATAATAAAAGCATTTTCTTGTTATTTTCAGTGACCAGTGATATAATAAACCCGCAGACTAGCGACCTCACAAGCTACAACCCGTATTATAAGTATCATTTTACTTTTTAAAGGCATATAAATATAATTATACATATTATGTTAGTTTATATTATAGTTACTGGTTTTGTGTTTAATGCCTCTAAGACCCCGTTGATGGAACGAGCCCATTACAACCGTTCTACGGTTATAATGACGCTAACAGTTCAAGCTCAGGTAACTATTAAGTTTTGTTTCTACTGATTTACAAAAAAAAAAAAACGGGGGTGTTATATACACATATTTCTAAAGTCTTTTGCTAACATATTCGTTCTCATTAATTATAGGTGTTTCAGGACTGGTTCGTTTCACTGAGTCATTTGATTTTGAGGCGTCAAGCCCTCCGCAGCGAAAGGCCAGCAGGAAACGGAATCATCTAGAGCCAAGCCACATACAAACCAATTGCTGAAAGACCCAAAGTAGCGTGTGAAGTGTTTACAGGTAAGATTCTGTGTATAAAGTAAGAGTCTATATTTGTCTTTAATGGATTGAATCATGTGTAAGAAACGGTGTGAGTGTGGTATGGTGATGCTAACTTTGTTTTGTGTTGATTTCAGACATCCAGCTAGCCGAGGACTCTAACATTAGGAGTGACGGGGATATGTTGGGACAAAAACCTCTAAAGGACTATCTAACTGAATGGAACGACACCCAAATCTTGGGTGGGATAAAGCCTCATTCGACACAGACGTTGATGACTCACCCAATTCAGGACTAGCTTCACCGACAGTAAACAGTGGGGGGCGGCAGTGGTACAGGAGGTAGAGAAGTCGTTTAGTAATCAGAAGGTTGCTAGTTCGATTCCCTGTCGAAGTGTCCTTGAGCAAGGCACTGAACCCCTAATTGCTCCTGATGTGCAGTGTGCCATCAGTGTAAATGTAAAATGTGTATACATTGTAAGTCGCACATATGTAAGTCGCTTTGGATAAAGGCGTCTGCTAAATGACTAAATGTAAATGTAAATGTAAACACGGAGCCAACAGTTGACGATGGACAATCACAAGCAGCTAACAGGTCAGCATTGGTGGTACAAAATTGTGCTGGTTGGTCTGCCGAGGCCTCGGATGCTGTTGTTTCTGCAATAACACAGTTAGGGTTAAACCTAACCGAGTTATCAGACCGCCTGCTTAACATTGAGACGGCGCTAACAAAACAAAACGTGAAGATAGATAATCTAGCTGTTATCCCAGACCGTATGACTGCTGTTGAATCTGGCTTGCTAAAGTTAAACAGGGGTCATTGTAATCTTACAAAAGGTTTAAATAAGATGCGTGGTGAAGCTAGATTAGATGGGCCTGGTCTTGAGTCTCTTTTGAGAGAGGTTGTGACTGCATTGGGTCGTTAATGTGTGTATTATTTGAGTTTTTTAAATAAAAAAAATAAAAATAGTTGTAAAGTTAATCGGTTGAGTAGTCAGGGGTGTAGCCATGTATCGATTGTGCAAACGTCGAAGAACGCTAGTCCCTAACACATGTAACATAACAGTGATGATGCCACAGGTGCAAATGCAATGTTGCGTGATAGCATCCAAACAAATGATTCAGAAAATGAATTAGATGGCCCTGACACTGTTGATGATCTGGCTTATAGTGAAAGCATTAAACGCATAAATGATCTGTTGCGTTCGAGGGTTAGCTCAAGGGTTAGCCCTGGTAAATCAGGACATTAATTGGATAACTCTGAAGCTGTTGATGATACGGCTTATAGTGAAAGCATTAAACGCATAAATGATCTGTTGCATGCTTTCAATAGTCAGCATGTTTCACACCTTGACTTGTTGGATGAAGTAGCAGAGGCTTCTACCAGTGGAGGTACCGGTTGTGTCACCATAAAATCACAAAGGTTGATACAGGTGGGGGGTGTAGCCCCAAGGACTGAATGTCATAACATGGATAACCTGGACAGTGAAGCCATGGCCCGGTTAGTATGTGAGGGTATAAAGAAAAATAAGATGAATCTATTTTCCCCGGTCAACATGGCCAACAACCTGTGCTTTGCTACATGCCTGGCTAACTACCTGCACCCCCAGGCTAGTCACACTAGCTGGCAGGAGATAGCAGCAGATATGCAGAGACGTGCAGGTTTAACAATTCACCAGAAGATAGGCCTTAATCATGTTAGCCAGTTTGAGAGTTTGTTTGATGTGAAGATTGCTATATTCCACAGAGCAGATAATGGCCTATTGTTGCACGACCAGACTAGTGATGCTCCGCACTCTAGAATGATCCATGTATACTTACATGATGAACACTATCATCGCATTGTGAACCTGAAAGCATTTATTGGCATGCCTTATGTGTGTCGTTATTGTTTTAGAGTCTACACAAGCAGCAGTGATCATAGATGTAAATATACATGTGATTTTCAGAAGGAGTTGCATGCATACGGTAGGCATCATGATGTCTTACTGCGGGAAGCCTGTCTCAAGTATAGGGATGAATTCATGCAATGTACTGGTTTAGAGCCGTTTAATCAACATTTTGATGATAAAGTGGAGATACTATCTAAGGCATACGGTTTAAAGGTTGAAATCATGTGGGAATGTGAGTGGAAGCAGGCCAAACAACATGACATGGAGGTGTTCGAGTTTATGAATAGGTACAAACATCCTGAGCGTCTGAAACCAAGAGACAGTCTCTTTGGCGGTAGGACAAATGCATACAAATTGTATCATGAGGCTAATGATGGTGAGAAGATCCAGTATGTTGATTTCACCAGTTTGTATCCATACTGTCAGGCGAGAAAAATATACCCAATAGGTCATCCAGAGATCATTTTGAAAGATTTTGGACCCCTTGAGAGTTACTTTGGCCTAGTCAAAGTGACCGTCTACCCCCGAAAGGTTTGCTTCACCCGGTACTACCAACGGTGGCTCAGTTGCTTGCACTGCTTGCACTGCTGCCTCACAGCAAGAAGGTCATGGGTTCGATTCCCGCATGGGGCGCTGTTGGCTCTGGGGGGCAGGTCCTCCCCAGGGTGCACAGTGCTCAGGTGGGCTATCTCCCGGGCCTTTTTGTGTGGAGTTTGCATGTTCTGCGTGTTCACTAAGAACCCCAACAGTAAAAACATGCAAAATAACAGAACTCATGTCCATCCCTGACCAAAGATGGACAGTTCACTTCACTTGGTCCCCGGGCGCTTCAAGATGCCCACTGCTCCTGGGGGGTCCTTGAGGAAGGACGGTCCAGGATGGGAAAAAGCAGAAAATAAATTCACCGCGACCTCAGGCCTACCTGCGTGTGTGTGTGTGTGTGTGTGTCCTGTGTCGCCTCCATATATGCACGTGTGTGTTCCAGTGTGTCGTGTGTGCCATTAAAAACCTGACAAAGGTCTTAATTATAATCGTAGTGGGGGAAAATTAATGTTTCCTTTGTGCAGGTCATGCGTTGAACGGGAGAACTAGGACACACTTTGTAACCATAATGATGTTGAAAGGGCTGTTTCAGGTTGTTGGGTTAGCATTGAGCTGCTAAAAGCTGTTGAGAAGGGCTATGTAATTGCTGCGATTGATGAAGTTTGGCATTTTCCTCAGACCTCTGTGACACTTTTTTCAGATTATGTAAAAACATTCCATCAGTTCAAGCAGGAAGCCAGTGGGTACCCCGCTCATGTGACATCAGAGTCTGTGAAAAGGGAGTATATTGATGACTATTTTGTGAAGGAGGGGATTAGATTGGATCCAGCCAAAATATGTATTAATACAGCACGCAGAAATATTAACAAACTTTAGCTGAACATCCTCTGGGGTAGATTTTCTATGCGTGAGAACATGCCCACAACTGAAGTGTTGAAGGATCCCGAGCAATTTGCTAGATATATATTTGGCAATTAATATGAGGTGTGTCACTTTTCTTTTGTCTCAGACGATATGACATTGGTTCAGTGGCGTTTTCCTGAAGGGGCGGGTGGTCAGACCTCGGACATAAATGTGTCCATTGGAGCATTCACGACGGCTCATGCTCGTCTAAAATTATACAATGTCATGGACAAATTAGGGGATAGGCTGTACAGCGATACTGATAGTTTGATTTTTGTCTCAAAAGATGGTGACTGGGAACCACCACTAGGGGGCTATTTAGGTGATCTCACAGATGAGATAGGTGACTGATCACATTGTAGAGTTCTGCTCAGGGGTCCAAAAACGTATGTTACCGTACGGCCCTTGGCAAGACTTGTATGAAGGCTAAAGGTATCACTCTGAATGCAGAAAATTCTAAACTTATCAGATTAGACACATTGATAGACCTGGTTGATCATCACGTGACCGACAGGCACAGTACCCACCACATTCTAGCCCACACCAACAACATCGTATGCAATAAGAGGAAGCTCACTCTGAAAAACAAGTTCAGCAGGGCACTCCTATCTGTCTGCGGAAGAAGTATGCGTAACAGGCCGGCTCTAGCGGTGAACAAGAACACCAAACTACTATGACAAACACCAGAGAGGATACTCGTAAGTCTACAAAATACAAACAGCAATTCAAGTTCAAATTCAATAACACGCCTCTCGCCCCCCACAAAAAAGAAGGAACGATCTCGGCTCAATTCCAAATTAGCATAAACCAAGTTATTCACGTGTTGAGTCAATTCATTCATCCAGCCGGCATGGTGGCAACAAACAAACCGCTGCAAAACTGCAAAAATATTATTGTTAAGGACAATTGGGTTGCCTAGTGGCCGTCACAGTCAACATCAGGGCCAGAGAGAGTAACAAAGAAACAAACAAACCTCCATCCTTAATCATGTCAGACATCAACACCTATGAAGGCTATGCCTCTTCAAAACACATCAAGGGACAAGAGCACATGGTGTATGTTCACCCATTTTGCATTGTAAATACAATATTATTATTATATATATATATATATATATATATATATTATATATTTATTATGTACAGCAGGAATGGACCTTTGGAGTGGAAAATCACAGATGGTCTTCTTCCTCTGGTAACTACTTGGGGGGCTGCTAGGTGTTGGGTCATGGTTCCCCCAACAAGCATCCCAGAGATGCACTGTCCCGATTGTTGATTTTCCCACACCCAACACAGTATGGTATCAACTCAAATGGCATTCTGGTTCTGACGTAGGCGTCATGAACATCATTTATTCGCAAGACAACAATGGTATAGATCCTAAAAAGTGCTTCTGCACTAAGGAATTAGAACAAGCCACATAATGTCACACATATAGAATACACAGACATAACAAATAATCTTTCTACTCCCAACAGGTAAACGAAAAAAGCCAAAGCCCTTTGTTTGGACAACCTGGATAGAGGGTGCAACTGATGCTCGGAAACTATTCTCCACCTTCAAAACTCTGCTCTACCCTCCTCCCCCAGCTACCAACCTCACTGCTGATACCTTTGCTTCCTTTTTCACAGAGAAAGTGGCAGCCATCGGGAAAAAATTCAACCAACTGTCTCCATCCCCTAAGGGCACAACAGTCAATGGCTCATCGTTCCTTCTTTCATCCCTCTCACTGAAGGTGAGGTCTCCATAATCCTAACAGGTAGCCGTCCAACTGCATGCCCGCTGGACCCCATCCCATCCAACATCCTTCAAGCCATATCGCCTGCCGTCTTACCGGCAATAACACAGGTGATTAATGCTTCATTTAATTCTGGAACATTTCCTTCTCTTTCAAAGTGGCTCGGGTAACGCCGCTGCTCAAGAAGCCGTCTCTCGATCCCACTCAGGTGGAAAACTATCGACCGGTCTCACTTCTCACGCTCTCATCTAAAACCATTGAGAGGGCAGCTTCCAAACAGGTCACAGAGCATTTCTGGCAAGGCGCACTCCTGGTTTGAATCGTACCTCACTGGGCGTTGTTCAACGCGTCATGGCAAGGTCAGCTGTCTGTACCTCACCGCCTCACCACAGGGGTGCCCCAAGGCTCGGTGATGGGACCACTTCTCTTTGCCATTTACACCACCTCGTTGGGCCCCATCATCCGCTCGCATGGTTTTTCCGATCACTGTTATGCCGATGATACTCAACTGTTTCTGTCTTTCCCTCCTGAGGACACCACTGTCTCGGCGCGGATCTCGGACTGACTTGCTGATATATCCACATGGATAAAAAAAAAAAAAAAAAAAAAAAAAAAAAAAAAAAAAAACACCACCTTCAGCTGAACCTGGCCAAAACGGAACTGATGGTCTTTCCAGCCAAACAGGTCATCCACCACAACATCAATATTGACTCCTTATCTCTTGTTCCATCCAAAACAGCAAGAAACCCCAGGGACATTATTGATGACCAACTGACCTTCACGGCCCACATCGCCTCTGTCTCCAGGTCGTGCCGCTTTGCGCTATACAACATCCGCAAAATCAGGCCGTACCTAACCCAGTTTGCCACACAGCTGCTGGTGCAAACCTTGGTGAGTTCCCACTTTGACTACTGCAACGGCCTGCAAGACTCCTTGAATAACTACAAAACCAAATGGCCGACTACACTATGGGTAAGATAATTTGAGTTCCCCATTTTAGCAACATGTTAGAGAATATGATGTATTTTCTTTTTTCTCATTTTACATTAAATGCAGGCATCATTTTTACTCAATAGACTTTGAAGATTTCGGTTTGGATATAGGAGATGATCTTACAGGGGCCAAACAACTTTGTAAGACTGAGTCTGTTTTGTTAATACATTTCAATATGATTCTAAACATTTTATTTATTTAACATTATTTGAACTCGGTCCAATTATCGGCTTCTTTTTTTTAAACGCACAGGGGGTGATGACGTAATCACGCCACAGACTAGCGATGTCACAAACTTCAGTCATTATTGTAAGACCGTTTTACTTTAAAACAATGTATTATGTTAGTAAAATAATACAATAATTAATTGATTAGTGGTTAACTTTTGTATTTCATTTCTAAGACCCCGTTGACGGTCCATTTCCGACGCTAAAGTTATACAGTTACAATGAAATTCATTCAAACTCAGGTATACGATATGGTTGATTCCACTAGTTTAGTTTCCATACCATGTATAACGCAACTATCTGTGAAAGAAATATTTCTTTTTAATTATTATCATGATGTTTGTTAGTTTGATATTAGTTCGTTAAATAGAAGTCTCAGCTGTTTCCATTGTTCTGTGAGAGGACGTGTGAAACTGTGAGGACAGATGGGGAACAGATGGGGAACTCAGAAGTGTCATGGGATGTTTAGGTTAAGACTGATTTATTGTTGTAAGACCCATAGTCAGGGTTTTTGGGGGTCTTAGGTAAACATTCTTATCTCTGGGAACCGGGACGAGAGGATACGACCAGGGGAGTGTCATGTCTGTGTTCTGTGATATTTTCTTGAATAAATGGTCAGGCATTTTACTCGAGGGGCAGTGTATGTGGGAACAGCGGTCTGAAACCACTACACTCCTCTGGGCCAGAGTAAATGTCTGTTATTGATTTTATTCTTGGTTGTGTGTGTCTTAATTCTGAGGTTTAATACAGTCCTGGTAAAGGGTGAAAATTCCCTAACACTATCCATACACCTTGTTAATGTTATTTTATTCACATCTGCAGCCCTAAAGTCCCTGATTGAACTCACAGATGCCATTCCTTTAACAAATCAACAGGCGGAGGAAGAGGAGTTCGCTTAAAGCCACTAAAAAAAACGGAAGAACGACGAGACAGATGTTGAATCAAGCTTCAAACCTGTTAAAAGGTCTACTGTATTGGGAGGTGTAGAAATAGGTGAGAGCACATTAGAACTATAAATGTATCGGCCAGTTATGACAACTTATTAGAGTTGATGTTACGATGCTAATCGGTGTCTGTGCTGATTTTACAGGCCTACCTACATCTGAAGCCCCTAGCCCCGTTGATACCAATAGTGTGAAACCCCACACCTGCGATGACAACAATGGAGCATCGGACAGCTGAATGGACAGACGCACAAATATCATTTTGGGACCAAGCCGAATTTGAAACGGTTTCTGAAGTTGTTAGTCACGATGGACCCTGTACTGTGGATTTGACAAGCGATCAAATAGGACTACAAACCCGTTTGGAAACACAAGAGGCCGTTTTGGATATTAAACCGCAGGAAGCTGGCTCGGATTAGGTCACAGAGGGCTCAGCTGAGAAACCCAGAGATGACAGGTTGGTGGCTAACCGTCTTAAAGCCTTGGAGGATATTGTGTATAAGCAATATGCACTGTTAAATGAACATCTCAGAACTACTGACAAATTTGACTTGTCTAAAGTGGACTGGAATCGTTTACGCATTGTTTTGAATAATGTGGCACAACGATAACGCTTTGTCATGTGTTGTATGCTTGCTATGCAATTTTTTTTTATTATTTGGCTTGATCATGATGATTCTGGCCCCTACTTTTAATACTTTTCAAACTGTCAAGATAGATGATTTTGTTTTGGACTTTGCTTAAAATAAAAGGTGAAAACTGGAGAACAGTCCAGGCAGTCATGTATCGCTCAAGCAAACGCATGACAACTGCCGTCAATAACAATGACGATGTTGATACAGTGAGTGATGATGTAACCGTTTCAATGTGTTGTTAAGATCTCTAACTAATACACGGGTTGTAGGTATTACACCACAAGTGTCTGATGTTGCTAATGTTAGCACAGTGAGTGAAGATATTAGCCGTTTAAACAAAGTGTTGCGTTCTCTAACTAATACACGGGTTGTAGGTATTACACCACAAGTGTCTGATGCTGCTAATGTTAGCACAGTGAGTGAAGATATTAGCCGTTTAAATGAAGTGTTGCATTCTCTAACTAATACAATGGGCGTAGGTGTTAGTCCACACTTATCTGATACTGCTAATGTTAGCACAGTGTGTGAGGATGTCACAAGGTTCAATGAAGTGTTACAATCCCTTACTTAAACGCGTGCTTCAGTTAATGACTTGTTAGATGACGACATCATTGCCTCCACCAGCGGTGGGGATGGCAGGCTTGCCATAGATTCACACATGGCGTCACAGATAGGGGGAGGGGCCAGGGGGTAAGGGCCACAGACATGGCTTCATATATGACTCACATATATGATACACTGAATGAAATATTGGAGGCATCTAGGACCATGGCTGGTGAAAATGGTGTTTTGAACATTACATTGCGAGGTGACACTCACAACTGACGTGAATGTCATGATGACCCCCGCAAATGATTATGCTTTAGAACATTTCATAGGGTGTATCGAAAAAGTATTACAAAGCAATTCAGCAATTGTGACAGATCAGAGCTTAGAGGTGACTGACTAACACGCAGCCGAAAAGGGGGTGCTTACCGAAAACCGAAGCGATTTGGCTCACAGTGAGGTTATAAGGAAAAAACGCATGAATCTGTTCTCGCCCATCAATGTTAGACAACCTGTGTTTTGCTCATTGCATAGCCAGGTACATGTATCCACAGGCTTCGACCAATAGGTTACAGGAAATTGCGTCAGATATGCAGACGCGTGCAGGTTTCACAATACAGCAGAAAATAGGCTTTAGGGATGTTGTTAAGTTTGAGGCCTTGCTTGATGTAATAAATCAGCATTAACTGTTCTGTAGAAAATGAAAATTTTCACATTACCAAAACAGTGACATCCCCCACACTAGAACAATCCATGCATATCTCCATGACGAACACTTCCATGGCATTTTTAACCTGAAATGACGTTGTCTTGTTGCGTGAAGCTTGTCTCAAATATCGTCACGAGTTCATGGAGTGTACAGGTTTAGACCCCTTTAATCAGACCACGTTAGCATCTTGTTGTATGGCCGTCTACAAGACTTATTTTCTACCCAGAGACACACTGGCTCTGACACACAACAATGCATACATTGACCAACACAAGGCTTTTTCCAACATATCAATTGAATGGCTGGAATTTGTGAAGTCACAGGAATGTACACATAATGCATGCTTTAGCCGGTGGTGAGATGCTGATTGGGAGATATTATCTAGACGGCTACTATGAACAGGATGGTGTGAGATTTGCTCTAGAGTTTAATGGATGTATGCACCATGGACATGACTGTCGATACAATCCTGATCATGTACACCCTTTGTTAAAAGTGCCATATAGTGTTTTAAGAAAACGCTTTGATGACAAGGTGGAGATACTGACTAAAACTTATGGGCTAAAAGTTGAAGTTATGTGGGAATGTGATTGGAAACGTGCCAAGCAACATGATGCTGAGGTTATTGAGTTTATGACCACATACACACATCCTGAGCGTCTGAAACCGCGTGAGTCTCTTTTGGTGGTAGAACAAATGCCTACAAACTGTACCACGAGGCTAAAGATGGTGAGAAAATCCGATATGTAGATTTTACTCGTCTGTATCCCTACTGTCAGGCCTGTAAAATGACAGTGACACAGACAGTTTGACATGTTTCAAAAGACGGTGACTGGCAACCACCACTAGGGGGCTATTTAGGCGACCTCAGAGATGAGGCAGCTGTGATCACATTATTTAATTCTGTTCAGGTGGTCCTAAAACATATGTATACCGGACTGTCAATGGGAAGACTTGTATAAAAGCCCAAAGGTATTACACTGAATGCTGAAAATTTAAAACTGATCAGGTTAGACACACTGATTGAACTAGACAACTGACCGAAACAGCACATGCAACATTCTAGCACGCACCAACAACATTGTTTGCAATATGGCAGCTCAATCACTCACTGAAAAACAAATCAGATGTAAAGAGTTTCAAAGTGGTGTACAACAAACACCTACTACTCCCTGATACTGATTGGGGCTATGTTAACATTTTAATACAGGTTTAAGAGATGTTAACAGCTTTGATTTCAGACTTCAACATCCGTTTTCATGTGTGATAAGTGGACCAAAGTGGATCAAACTCTGGAAAAACATGTTAACGTTATAAAACCAACACACCAGATTCATTCCGTCTCAGAACAGACTTGCTTTCAGAGCATCCGGTTGTGTATGTGTAAGAACTGATCCACAAAATGTCTGGGAGGGTTCGTAGAAACTTGACACTTTTGAAAATCCTACTTAAGGCTAAACCGCTACAGAGAGGTCTCATTTCACAAACAGCATCAGATGAGTTAATCCTGTGAAGTGGCATAGAACATTCTCCATGACACTATACGTCTAACAAACGCTCAATATAAAAAATTGGAAAAGAAGTCTGCAATCAAGTTTATAGCCGATAAGAAAATTGGTGTGCGCAAGAAAAGGCGTGTTATTAACCACAAAAGCCAAAGGTCATATTCTACCACACCCATTACATTTAGAAGAAATCCCTCCAAACTCTCTGGTTTTCTTCTTTTGGGCGCAAAAGTTCAGTAAATTCAGAGTTCATCATCAAATCCTTAGCCTTTTTATCAGCGGTTGTCAAAGTTACGTCATAGTGATCAGCGAGTAACAGTAACTAGTCATTAGTAAATGAATTGAAGACCTCCAACGAGGGAGTTTTAACGAAATCATCGAACACAGACATCGTTATCGTTACCAACTAAGACTAAATCTCACAAATAGGCGCTCCAATTAGGCAACACTATCCAATTAATAGGCTCACGAGTACCTAAACGCAACACACCAGATGGCCGCCACGACAGCCCAATACCCCAGATCACAAACAAAAGCCCAGCCTAGCCATACAACTCCCCCAGACCTACACCAAAACTAACCTAGTCTGTCTTCGGAGGTTACCGGGCTCGAGGCAACTTCACAGAAAACTGCAAAGCTACCCCCCACGGAGAACCTAGTCTCCCCCGGAGTAGTCTCCCCACCACCAGGATCTTACAGAAAACAATAAATGAGTGTCCGATGGAAGAGACTGAGACAGTTCAGCAGGGCACTCCTATCTGTCTGCGGAAGAAGTATGCGTAACAGGCCGGCTCTAGCGGTGAACAAGAACACCAAACTACTATGACAAACACCAGAGAGGATACTCGCAAGTCTACGAAATGCAAAACAGCAATTCAAGTTCAAATTCAATATTACGTATCTCGCCCCCCCACAAAAAAGGACGAACGATCTCGGCTCAATTCCAAATGATCTCGTCTTAATTTTTGCACGCCGGTGTAGTCTCTCAGCTGATCAGGGGAGGCCCCGCCTCAAAAGCACACCTGAGCCCAAGCGCTGGGGAGCAGACAAATCAGAAGCATAACAGAAAAGGCCTAGTGGCCGTCACAGTCAACATCAGGGCTAGCGAGAGCCAAAGTGATTGCATCCTTAATCATGTCCGAGACATCCACACCTATGAAGGCCCTGCTTTCCCCCTGTGTTTGCATCCGCAACACACTTCATCATGTCCGAGACATCCACACCTATGAAGGCCCTGCTTTTCCCCTGTGTTCACACTTCACACTCTTCAAGGGACAAGAGCACATGGTGTATGTTCACCCAATTTGCAAATGTAAGGCTTGTGTTTATATACATACTATGTTTTTACTATGTACTGGTTCTGTGGCACTGAGATTCTTTTGAATGAAAGGTGCGCTACAAATAAAATGCATCATTTTAATAATGATGCATTTTATTTGTAGCGATGATTTTTTTTTTTATATATATTTAATTAAAAACAACAAATGCCATAAACACTTTGAATTTATGGTTATGTTTTTCCCCCTTTTTTTCAGGGACCCCAGCATTTTGCAGATTAGAGAAGATGTTGAGTAACAAGAGGGTTCGGAAAGATGTGGAGAAGCTGAGCCCTTACTACCAGACCTCGTCGTTTGGAGTCTTTCCACAGTGGCATTCTGTGTTTTGCGCCCAAGAAAGTTGCCTTTCCTTTTCTTGGAATGTTATACAGGTAACATTCGCATAATCTTTTTTACAGAAATGTATACCTATTATGTATTTTACAAACAATTACACACACATACACACACGCTCTTATGAGCACATGACAGACTGTTCTGGCTCAAATCCCTCATGGGCAGTATCCAGAATGCCTGTAAGGCACTCCATCAGCCTTGCAGAAACATTTCTGTGGATGAGCGTATGGTGGCTTCCAAATGCCACTATATGCGCCAGTACATGAAGGACAAACCAACTAAGTGGGGTTTCAAGTTGTTTGTACTAGCAGACTCCAGCAATGGGTACACTGTGGATTTTTCTGTATACACTGGAAAGAACAACTTCATCACAGGGCAAGGCCTCTCTTATGACTCATGTCACTGATTGACAAACGGTATTTGGGGTCTGGATACCATGTATACATGGACAATTACTACACAAGCCCAAAGCTTTTGAAGGACTTGTTTGCTGCTAAGTTTGGTGCTTGTGGAACATACAGAGACTTCCGAAAGGAGTGCCCACGCAGTGCTGTCAATGCACTGACAAAGAAGTCCCAAAGAGGATCATTCCGCTGGATTAGGATGGTCCTCTTCTCTTTGTGAAATGGATGGATACACGAGAGGTTTCTGTCTGCTCCACCATCCATGCAGCCTACACTGGGGATATCGCAAAGAGGACAGTGAAATCCAAACAGGGTGTCTGGTCTTTACAGTCTGTTCCATGCCCCCAAGCTGTGGACGAATACAAGTTCATGGGAGGTGTGGATTTATCAGACCAGTTGATCCAATATTACACAACACAACACTTTGAAGTGGTACAAGAAACTCTTTTTTTCACTTCCTGGACATTGCTGCAACCAATGCTTACCTTCTCCATAAGGAACTCACGCAAAACATGCAGAAGGACCGCATGAGCCACAAGGCTTTTCATTGAGGAGCTCGGTGCAGAGCTGTTTGGTATTCCAGTGAAAACTAAGCCAAAAACGGTTCCTATACTGGATGCAAGCATTTTTCACACGCCATTTTGTGAGGTTGAGCCTCGGTGAGTAGTAGTTAGAGGTCGGGACATGTAAAAATTGGATCGATTAGGGTAATAAAAGTGTGATTGATGTTTCATACATGGATGTACGCTTTGTTGTTTGGTGGGTTTCTGAGCGGTTGTCATATTGGATGGATGTGGCAGGTCCTCTGACAAGTCATAAATATATCACCCCCTTTCTCCCCCCTCCTCAGAGAGAGTTGAGATCTGATAATGGTGAGAATCACTTTGTTAGTTAGTTGTTATCTGATCGGATGACAATTCCCGACGTATCGGTATGGTGTTTCTGACAAGGCCTATTTTAAACCAAGGGGTATCCCCCGCTCCCCAAAGCCCCCCAGTTGTGATTTTGCAGAGACTGGCCGATTGTGATAGCAGGGGGTCAGCATGGTTGGCTGGTCTAGGTATGAGCATGGGGTTGAAATTTAGTGGTGAATGACGTCGTAAACCGTGTTACCCAAGAAAGCCATTTGGCTTATCAAAGGCTGATGAACCAAAAGAGCAAATGACAGACACAGACACAGACACAGACACACACACACACACACACACACACAAACAAGGTAGAACATTATATGTTGCCAATTATAGCAGTAATAAATGAATATGATTAATAGATACTCATAGGCTACTGGGTAGGATATGTGGCTTTCATCCACACGGTCCGGGTGCAAAGCCCGGTGAGTATAATACGTTTTTAGAGCACATAGTCTTACTTAACATAAAGGCTAAACCTATCCCCATAACTCACTGTTCATGAACTGATAGGTTAACAAAATAAAACAATGGATTAAACACACGGCCACAGGGGTGATTATATGTTGAAATGATACGTAAATAAATAAAGTGCTCGTCATGACCCTGATATACTATATTACAAAGTCATCTTCTCAAACATGTATACAGGAATGAGCATGTGTTTGGACTTTTCGGACTTGTAGCAAACTATTAGGCTGTATAACACAGCTATGGTTTAACCAAGGGGCAACAGGCTCAAAATAGAAGGATATATACATTTTAAAATGTTAAATGCTGATCGCGTTAAGACGGGGTATCCTGAGGTGTTAGCTGGAGGTATGGTCACAAACCCGGCTCCATGACGCAACTCACGGTGGGGGTTTACCTCAGCTGCGCTATCTGGTTAAATACCAGGGCTAGACTCACTCATCTTCAAGCAGGCTTTTCAAACAACAGAAAGACACAACCCCAAAAACCAACATGGATAGCATCAATCTGGGTGAGTTAAAACATAGTCGTAGCCATATATATATGACTATTTTTCCATATTAGCCTGGATGTATATTAACACTTTGTTAATATACAGGTTTATTTCTTTATTTTTAGAGGATGCTGAAAGTCATGGATTGGATAGATTACAGTGGGTAATTACGACAAGAAACACGAGCAATTGTGTGAGTCCCATACATCAATATGGTTTAACATGATGTAATGAGTTTTTAGCTTACAATTAACATCGGGACTATTATATATTATACCGATAATCATCCCACAAACCAGCGCTGATGTATCACATAATGTGTATTGTAAGTACCATGCCTGTTTTAAAAATAGTTTAAAATAAAAATGTTGATGGTATGAATGTTTGTGTATAACGCATGTGCCGTTACTTTATTCAAGTCTCACCGGCGCTAGTCACCCTGTCAATCAGACTGTATAGTCATAACGAAGACCGAGGCCGAGTTCCAGGTAATTACAATCAATAGGTGTATACATTTGTAATGTTATTAATGATCTAACCTGTACATAATTTACACTAATGTCTTTATATTTATCGCCAGAATTATCAGGCCTGACGGAGCCAACACAGAGAGTGGGGGAGCGTGACCCATATCTGCAGCAGCTGTTATCAAGGGACACACCCCTGGGAAGATTTGTTGAAGCGCCCGGGGGTGGACTCCGAAGAGAGAGAGCAGACTGTCAACAATAAGCGTTTTAAACCATCGAACGAATTGGGCGAAGTGTTGGACGGTGAGCGAGTTGTGTTATGTATTCCCTGTTAGTGTGTATAAGGATAATTGTCTATCCATACGATTTTGAAGGATATTCATGTATAAACGGTGGTGTGTGTACTCATGATAACTAGATGATTCATGCCTGTTATTTTCAGACAACCAAATAGGCGAGCAAGTCTTTAATACTGACGATGGTGGGGAGCTGGCCCCGCTGTTTGATGACCCCTACCGTTGGTCTGATGCAGACGTGACATTATGGGACCAAGCAGTGTTTGGCGGTGAATCTGGGTACTGCACGCCTGAACCAATAGCCGCGGAAGTCTATCAACCAGGATCCGAAGGCCTGCCTGATGACCTCGGTAACACCGGAGTTGCGACGTCTGAACCCGCGACAAACGTGGATGTAGCGAACAATAAGAACTGTGATATTGGACTGGGGACATCAACTCCAACAACTCCTACACCAGTGGCGACGCGACACCCGCAGGACATACAGAACACAACCACGGGGCTCAGGTATGCGCGGTGTACTATTTCCAATGATAATGTGGTGAATACAGGCCGTGTAGATAACGCTAATCGGCTGCATAGACAATTAGTGGCACGGGTGAATTATTTAACCCACGAAGCACGACGCGGTAGTGTTGATGTGCGTGAGATATCCAGTATTAAGACTGATGTGGCGAGTTTGGATAGTGAACTGCGCTATGTGAAGGGTTTACTGACAACATTAGTGGGTGATGTGTGTACTGTAAAGACGATCTTGTCGGCCCAGAGTGTAGATGTAAAAAGTGTAGTCGATGTTATCAGAGAGCTTCATAATATAGGGGCCGTGGACTGGAGTGCCACGGGTCGGGCCATACTAGATTTGAAAGAGACTCTACGACGTTAATATAACATATATGGCTATGTGGTGATTCATGTTTATTTCCTCACAGGTAGCATGTCCTATGTCAATGTGTATATGGCTATGTGTTTTTCCCCCTTTTAATACGTGTTTGGTTTTATTACTTGTAATGTTTTTCCACAATTAGGGTGTTATAGTGTATTGTATGGTTTATTGTTTTTACCCATGATGTAATAGAGTGTATTGCAATGTGTGTTATCCCCCATTTAAACTGTATAGCAAGGGTTATACTTTTATTTAAATATCCGGTCTGTTGTCAAGCTTATTGGGTAGAGACTATCAGTACGTTTTAAATGGCACCCTGTTGAGTGGGTCAGGGGTATAATCATGTGGCGCACAAACAAGCGTAAACGCTGAGTGGATCATAGCCATGGTAACATCATTACCATGAGCGAAGATATCAGACAGATGAATACTATGCTTAATACACATTGGCCAGATAACAACACAGAGCACATAGACACACATGATACACATACAACGGGTGATGAAGCTGCACGGGCCCCTGCTATTGTACAGGGATGTATCAATGAACAGGGTTCAGTTGATAATAGTGCACGCTCTGACGTTGGTAATAGCCTAGTTATGAGTGAAGATATCAGACAGATGAATGCCATGCTTAATACACACGATGAAGTTCTACAGAACATTAATGTTGTACACAGGGTCATCAATGAACATGGTTCAGTTGATAACAATCCAGACTCTGGCGTTGACACTATGATATTCATGAGTGGTGGTATAGCATGTGGCAATCCTGTATTACATGATGGGGCCAACAGCAGGGGTGAAGATATTGATGCGTTAGCTGAGGGTGCTGTAGCGTCGACTAGTAATGGTTGTTGTGGGGGTGTGGTGGGTGTTAGCACTGTTTCACAGAGGGGTGGTGGTATCCCAAGGCCTGTTAGACTGTGGTGCATAGCAGGCATAGTCTGGATATTGAAACCATAGAGGCGTTGGTACGACAGGGTGGTTATGTGGGGGAATACCGGATTGAGGGCCGGCCACGCTTTAACAGCCTAGTAGTCCACAGACTTCTAAACTTCAGGGATGTTGTGGCCACCGATATGGCAGCGTATATGGGTCATATACATGACACATTGAGCGGTATTGTTGACGTGTCAAGAACACTGGATGGTGAAAATGGCTTACTCAACATCACATTGAGAGGTAATAGTCTCACAAGTGATGTGAATGTGATGTTGACCCCTGCAAATGGTTATGGTTTAGAACACCTTGTTAATGCTATTGAGAAGGTTTTACAGAGTAATGCAGCCATCTTGACTGATCATTCTTTAGAGTTAAAAGTAGCTATTGCCCGCAGTAGAAACGGGGGTGGGGGACCCCGCCGAAAATTGCGCGATCTGGCCCATGACGAAGTTATTAAGCAGAAAAGAATGCACTTATTCTCCCCTATTAATAGGTCAAATAATCTGTGTTTTGCCGTGTTTAGCAAATCATCTAAACGCCCACACCACGCCAATCAGGTTAGAGGCTATTGCAGCAGATATGCAGCGGCGTTTAGACTTCACAGCAGAAGATAGGTTTTAGTGATATTGCTAAATTCGAGGCCCTGCTTGATAACAGTGGTTAAAGTGGTTGTCTTCTAAAGGGGTGATGATGGCAAATTACTACATTATCAGACAGACGAGAAACCCCAATGATATCATAGCTCATTTATACCTACACGCCGAACATTATCATGGTATTCTGAATCTGAAGGGTTTCATGGGTGTACTGTATGTCTGTACGTTTTGTTACATGGGTTACAGAGATAGCTTGTACCACCGGTGTAAAATACATATGTGATGTGTGTTACGATACTGATTGTCACAGGATGCGAGGGGTGTTCATACATTGTGGTGATTGCAGCCGGTATTGCAAGTCTGCTTACCGTTTCCAGAAGCACAAACAACAAGCCCCCAGGAGTCGTTCAGGTGTTTTAGCAGCCCCTTGTGATATCACTAAATATTGTAAGGATTGTAACAGACGTTACAGGGTGTGTGTGGAGCAGCCTAAAGCACATAGGTGTGCTGAAGCGGCATGTCACCATTGTAGACAGAGACTGACCCCGACGACAATCACAAGTGTTACATATAGCCTATCAAACAGCAAAAGGTCGACAACAAATACATATTTGAGACCTAGAGACCCGATTTGAAGATGGTAAACACAGGCCTAATTTTGCGTGCGCCATAACCTGTGGCGGGTATGAGTTTACAGCTGAGGGTTATGGTTGTGTAGCCAGGCTTTTAAACCATTTTAGATGTTCCAAGTACATTGGACATACATGAGTGGCCCACAATGCCGATAACATATTGCTTTTGGAACACTTCACTACCATTGGTGTCACTCAACAGGTGATAATGACGGGCTGCAGGGTCACATACATGTACGACGAGTGCTTCAAACAACGGTTTATAGACAGCTACTCATTCATTTCTATGCGACTGGCTAACACCACAGCTGCATTTAACCTAGCCACTAGCGATAAGGGCTATTTCCCACACCTCTTTAACACCAAAGCCAACAATAACTAGGTGGCTGTCTATCCTGATAAGAAGTTCTATGGTTATGGGAACATGTCAGACACGGATAGAGTGGGTTTTGATGTGTGGTACAGTGCCATCCATGATGACGTGTTTGATTTTCAAAATGAGTTGTATGCATATGGCAGAAATGATGTAGTCTTGCTACGCGAAGCGTGCCTTAAATACCAACATGAATTCATGGAGTCTACTGACATAGACCCCTTTAATCAAGTCACACTACCATCGTGCTGTATGGCTGTTTATAAGACTCACTTTCTCCCCAGAGACACATTGGCGTTGACGCATAACAATGCCTACATTAACCAGCATAAAGCCTTCTCCAATGTGTCAATTGAATGGCTTGAATTTGTGAAAAGTCACCAAGGGGTCCAGGTGAGCCATGCCTTAACCGACGGCGAGGTTATGTTTGGGAAATATTACCTAGATGGGTACTATGAGGAGGGTGGTGTGCGATTTGCTCTGGAATTTAACGGGTGTATGCATCATGGGCATGACGGTCATTACAAGCCTCACCATATCCACCCCGTCAAAAGTACCATACAGCCTCCTAAGAAAACAGTTTGATGACAAAGTACAAAACATTGTCTAAGGCAGGGGTACTCAATAGGCGGACCGGATCCGGACCCAGACGCAATCAAATTTGGACCGAAACCAAAATCAACATTCTAATTTAATCATGATCCAAGCGAGTTTTCAGTGGTGCGTGATTCCGCGCTATATATTTTTTTCCTACTCGATGTGGTTTCTATCTTCCGTGTCCAAGCCAGAGGTCCAATCAGGAGCTGTAATAACAACATCACTATGACAACTCACTCACTAAAATGTTGGCCGCAAGCTCTGTGGGTCACGCAGGTTGTGTGTGTTAATGGCAACAACGCGGGCAGATACATTTGTGAACGGTATCTTTTTGTCAGCAAACGAAAATCATGGCGTGCTTTAAACCCGACAGAAACCGAAAAGTTGATTCCAAAAGTATGCATTTGTGCTGCCTGTGGGGAGCACAAAACCGATGTGTTTAATCTGCAACGAGACGGTTGCCCTTGTCAAAAGTGGTAACGTGAAACGTCACTTTGAAACAAAGCATGCACACTTCGAACAAAAAGACACAGAACTCTGAGGTAAGGGGCAGAAAAATAAACCATCTGCAATCATACGAAGCAACATGCGTGTAATAGTTAGATCAGCCACACAACTAGAGCGTGCATACCTCAACATACTGTTTTGAGTCTCCCTTTTCAACCAGGAATATGGTGAAAAACAAATACAGGAGCACACTCACTAATGAACACTTACATCAGTGCCTCGGCCTGGCCTTCACACCGTTTATGCCCAAGTTTAAACCACAAAAAAAGTGTCATCTTTCACACAAATAAGGCCACATCACCTTTTGTGCATAGTTTGAACATTTTTGTTGGAGTTAAGTTTTTGGATTTTGACCGTCACTGTTCTCCGGACCCTGGACTGAATGGAAATTTGACGAGTGGACCTTTTGGGTTTCTAATTGAATACCCCTGGTCTAAGGCCTACGGCTTAAAGGTGGAGATCATGTGGGAGTGGGAGTAGAAGCTGGCTAAACAGCATGATGGTGATGTTATTGAGTTTATGACTACATACATACACCCGGAGCGGTTGAAGCCAAGAGAGAGTCTCTTTGGAGGTAGAACAAATGCTTACAAATTGTCCTATGTTAAATTTCACTTGTGGGATTTTAAGAAGAAAAAAAAATACACGGGAAAAAAAAACTGAAAAATAAAGTAGTGGTGAATATCTCACTTTAAATCGGGAGCAGCAGATTAACCAGCTGAAGTCAATCAAGGTCAAATCAACGCAACGCAGCAACGTCACACACGCGACGCAGAGGAGAATATCAGGTGCCTAATTGAGCTCCAAGCAGGTACGAGAGAGTAGTTTGAAACGGCACAGCAAACGCTGGCAAGAACTCGCTCGTGCTGCTGTTTATGGAGTGTTGTGCGAACCTGAAAGTCTACGAAGTCTGGAGAGGCAGCCGGTAAGAGAATGAACTTTGAATCTTACTTCCTTCGAAGTCTGCTGCTGCATCGTTGGTTTGTGCTATAAATAGTTCGGAACTGCAGCAACCGTTGAGTGGGCATGCTAACGGTGTTTGTTTATACTGTGAAGGTGTTATTTGTACTGAGCATTGTGAGGGCATGTTTAGTACATTGGCGTAGTTTGGTTGTATCGCCAGTGAGAAATAGATTGCACGGTGAGGCTGCAGTAGCCATTTTATATCAATGGTAGTATGCATTTTAATACTACAAGCACTTTAAAAATGTAATTGCTGCGGTTGGCTTGTACAAATTTGCACTTTAATTTGTGCACACTTAAGTTGGTTAAAGACTAAACTTTTAACATTTCAGAGTATATTTTTCTAAGTAATTTATATTTGAGCTAATCATTGAATTCAGTATTTTGCACATGGTGGTGTTTGTGTACTGTTATTGTGTGCATTTGCTGGATACTTATGTGTGTTCTATGTTTGTCTTTGAAGGTTTTTTTACCTATTGGCTAATGGGCTAATGGCTGAGTGACTAAGGAAAAGAAAAAGAAAAGGAAAAGTGGAAACGTAGCTACTGCCTGGAACTCAGTTATTCAGCAATTTTGAGGGGAATCCAGTTACCCACACCTCCATGTAGATAACTCAGTCCCTCTTTCAAGTTGGGGAATAGCACAACGAACAAAAAACTCGACAACTTGACAAATTGTACCACAAAGCGCAAGATGATGTAAAATCAAAATAGCCTATCTTTTCAAGTCTTTATCCCTCATGTCAGGCTCGAAATATTTACCCTATAGGTCACCCTCAGATCATTTTGAAAGATTTGACCGCTTGAGAATTATTTTGGGTTAGTCAAAGCCACTGTCTATCCCCCAAAGGGGCTGCTACACCCAGTGCTACCATACCGCAGTGGTGGGAAGTTAATGTTTCCTCTGTGTCGTACCTGTGTAGAATTGGAGGAGCAGCTTACACCTTGTGCACATAGCAATGATGAAAGGGCTCTTTCAGGTTATTGTGTCAGAATTTGAATGGGGTTCCAGGTATAAACGTGTGGGTGTTTAGTGGGTGTTAACTATATGATTTTGTCAATATGTTATTTTCAGAAATCCAACTAGCTGAGGTGGTTTGTGGGGCTAGTGACATCGTGGAATTGCCAGACCAGCTGACCAGTATCTGCGCGTGGACAGACAGTGATATAACTAACTTAGATCAAGCAGACTTCAACTGGGACAGCGGCTCGCTCACAGCTGAAACAGCAAGAGGCGAGAACGATCAGCACAGACGTGACGGGGAGGTCAACAACGGTTGTGACAGAGCAGTGGCTATGCCTGTAACAGGGACACACGTCAGCGTACAGACAACTACCAACGACAGTTCTGGACTGATACCACGACTAAACTTAACAAACAGCGGGTCGCAACACCAACAGACACAGACCCAAGTAGTTGATCAGAGGTATGGGCAAGGCCTTATTCAAAATGGTGATGGGTGCAGCAAGTGCAGCTAGTACAAGGCGTTTAGATAGACAGTTAGCATCACGTGTGAGGTATCTAACCCATGAAATACGTAGTATAAAGACAGATGTGAATGAGACAAAGGGGTTAAAAGCTATAGTGGTAGGAATGCATACTGATATGAGAACGTTACATTTAACAGTGGCGACATTGGTTGGTGAATTCACAGGTTTTAAGTCTGTAATGGTTAAGGAATTGCATAGTGTCAATGCTAAAGTGGATGCCCAGGGCTTAACGTTGAATAGGTTAGTCTCTGCTAACATAGAAGTAAACAATCTTAGCACCGTAGACTGGGCTGCTCTGCATCAGTGTTTAAAAGCTTTGAAAACGACAATGAGATGTTGAGGTGGTGTCTGCTTGGCGTTGTATTTGGTTTATGTATTTTTTTTCCCACAGCTATTATGTAATGTTACAGTGTGTTTGGGTCTGTTTTCCTCCACAGATTGTGCAATATTGCAGGGTGCTTGGCTCTATGTTTTTGTCCACAGGTATTATGTAATATTGTATTGTGTTGGGTAGATGTTTTTTTCCACAGCTGTTATGTGTTATTGTATCGTGTTTGGCTATATGATTTTCCCCATATAATAGTTTGTATTGTATTGCATATCTGTCCATGTTTTCCCCCATTTAAACTGGGTAATAAGGGTTTATACTTTTTAAATATTCTGTCTGTTGTCTAGATTATTGGTTAAGTGCTATTAGTATCTTTATTGGTAGTTAATTGAGTGGGTTGTGACATAAATATGTTGTCCACCAACAAACGCAAGTGTAGTGATGATCCAAACCAGGGTAATATAATTACCCTGAGCGGAGATATCCGACAGCTGAATGTAATGCTTAACACATATTGGCCTGATAGCCACACGGGTAAAGGGTCATTTATACTCGCTTTTTACGTAGAAACGTAAGCAACATAAGCGCAGTTGCAAGCCCCTTGCGCAGTTACGCAACACGTAAATGAGTCCTCCAAAATGTTTAACTATCCCACAAAAGGTACGCCACCCGTTCGCAGCCCCCAAGACTGATTGGTCTGCTAACCACATCCTTTCAGGAGTCTCACATTTCCGGTTTCATAGCATAATACCGCCATTTTTAAAAAGCCGTGGCAGAAGAGAAGAAAGATTTTATCGGAAAGAAGAAGAAATATTGTAAGAAATGGAAAAGATTGAAGAACCTTTGGCAGAGGAGGTCCGCAAGTACGAACACTTGTATAACCCTTCATTGAATGACTACAAAGATACTCAGATGGCGATCAATTCATGGAGGGAGATCTCTGTGAACATTGTGCAGTCGTCCACCCTCAGACCAAAGATGTGGAGGAAGCTCCGGGACAAATATGTCCGAGCGAAAAAGTCTATGAGGAGCAGCAGTGGCGATGGAGGGGGGGAAGAAAGTCCCTGCCATTTATCATCTCTTATCGTGGTTGGGACCACATATTAAACACCGGGTGACATCGTCGAACTACGACAAAGTAAATATAAAGTTCTTGGTTTTTGAACAGCCTCTGAGTGTTCGAGCTAGTACGCTAGCAGTGTAATCAGAGTGGTAGAGTTCACATGTTTGGTCGGAGTATGCTTCAACATATTGCAAATGGGATAAATGGTGGTAAAGAGCCTTATTGTAGATGCAATGCAATTGCCTGTAACCTTTGCCATTGTAGCTACAGACTGTTTTCATATTGCTAAAGAACTGTGGGCGAGTATTGCCTACACACGTTTTCTATCGTCATTGTCGTTAGTAATCCATTCCATAAAAGAAGACTCCTGGTCATAGACTCTAAATGCATGGACAAAGAGCAACTATCTGTTCTTAAAGTGCCCACACTGTTGATGTAAGGAATGCAGGAATGTTACTTACACCATTGTAGCCATATGCGATTTCCATATTGCTAACAGACCAACTATATGTTCTTTTGTTATCATGAACAGGACCTCATTAAATCTGTAGCCTTTTTATCAGCGGCAGTCAAAGTAATGTCATAGTAATCAGCGAGTAACAGTAACTGGTCATTGAAGGCCTCCAACGAGGGAGTTAACAAAATCTCACAAATAGGCGCTCCAATTAGGCTACCCTATCCAATTAATAGGCTCACAAGTAGCCAAACACAACCCTCCCGATGGCCACCATGATCGCCCAATGTCCCAGATCACAAGCAAAAGCCCAGCCTAGCCATACAACTCCCCCAGACCTACACCAAAACTAACCTAGTCTTTCTTCGGAGGTTACCGGGCTCGAGGCAACCTCACAGAAAACTGCAAAGCTACCCCCCACGGAGAACCTAGTCTCCCCCGGAGTAGTCTCCCCACCACCAGGATATTACAGAAAACAATAAATGAGTGTCCGATGGAAGAGACTGAGACAGTTCAGCAGGGCACTCCTATCTGTCTGCGGAAGAAGTATGCGTAACAGGCTGGCTCTAGCGGTGAACAAGAACACCAAACTACTATGACAAACACCAGAGAGGATACTCGCAAGTCTACAAAATACAAACAGCAATTCAAGTTCAAATTCAATATCACGCCTCTCGCCCCCCACAAAAAAGGAGGAACAATCTCGGTTCAATTCCAAATTAGTGTAAACGAAGTCACCTCATTCATTCAGCCGGCGTGGTGGCAAACAACTAGCCATCAACCTTTTAACAGAGAAAATACCGAAAGGTAAACGGTCAAAAGTGTGGCTGTATTTCGCACAAAAATATTCAAACATCGCGACGTGCAGCAAATGCAACAAAACAATTGCGGGAAAAGAGGGGAGAGAAGGCAAGAATCAACGGCAGATCAGCAACCGAAGACTAAAAAATACGATGACACTTATCTTAGCCTACGGTAGTCTCTTAAAGGGGCAGTACACATTTTCTCGTACTCAGTGTGTTCAAGTAACAAGATTAACTATAAACAAGATAGAAAAGATAGGTAAACAACTCATAAAATGGTGAAATTTCATGAAATAAATGCAAACAAAATAATACATTTTTGACTCAAGGCAAATATGCTCATATTTTTGCAAAAGAAGTTTGAAGCTGTTTTTTGTATTTATTTATATTTATTTAAGTATACTATATATTAACTGTAAACAACAGTTTAATGTTCATAGTTTGAAGTTAAAAAGTTTGAAGCTGTAGTTTGAAGCCAAGTGTTTTGTATGTATTTATAATATACTTTAAACAGTTAATATATTGTTCAAATTGAAGAAAAAAAAATTGCCTTGGCAATAAAAAAAGCCTTTCTTTAAATGTCGTCAATCGTCGCTTTGTGCTTTAAAAAAAAAAGTATCAGGCACAAGTATCGTTTTAGAAGTATCGGTTTAGCACCGGTATCGGAAAAACCCAAACGATACCCATCCCTACATATCTGTGTGTACAGGCCTCATCGACACCATCGGAGAGGGTTTTCTCCTGTGCAGGTCATGCTATTAGTCAGGAAAGGTGTCGCATTTTGCCGGAGAAGGCAAATATGCTGATATTTCTACAAAAGAATTGCACCATTGAAAGCATCCTGTCCAGCTGCATCACTGTGTGGGGCAGTAGCTGTACTGAACACAGCAGGAAAGCACTGCAACGCATAGTGAACACAGCTGGTAAGTGTCCCTTCCTTGAAAGACATATACACCACCCGCCTCACCCGGAAAGCTACCTCGATTGCGAGTGACACCAGCCACCCCGCACACAGTCTGTTCAGCCTCCTACCCTCTGGAAGAAGGTATAGGAGCCTCCGTTGCCGCACCACCAGACTCAGAGATAGCTTCATACACCAAGCTGTCAGAAAGCTAAATTTTCTCCCCTCACTCCCCCAAGTGTTTTATCACCTACGTTTACCATAACCACTTACTGTTATACCTGCACTGGGAATGTAACAAATACATCTTACAGGATGTCTTTTGCTGCCATTACTAATTTGCCTTTTTTGCACTACCATAACCTCACTTTAAAGAAAAACTTATGCTGCTGCTGCTGTACGTGTATCTGCATGTTTTTTATATCTATATGTATCTAAAAGTCTTGTCTTATCTGTCGTTGTGCCTGTGCACTTTATATGTTTCACCGTGGGAGAGTGGGAAACGTTTTTATCGATTCCTTGTATGTCTGACATGCAGGAAATTGACAATAAAGCTACTTTGACTTGACTTTGTAGTGTGTGTGTACAGAGTGTGTGTGTTTTGTATTTATTGTATTTATTTAAGTATAGTCTAAACTTTTGTTAACAGTTGATATATTATTTAAGTATATTGTTTTGTATTTATTCATAAATATATATAATCTACTTTAAACAGTTCATATATTTGGCAATAAAAAAAAGCCTTTAAATGTCGTCAATCGTCATTTTTTTAATTTTTTTTTATAAAAGTATCGGTTCCGGCACCGTTTAGGCACCGGTATCGTTTTAAAAGTATCGGTTATGTACCGGTATCGGATAAAAACCAAACGATACCCATCCCTAACTATGAGGAGGGTGGTGTGAGATTTGCTCTGGAATTTAACGGGTGTATGCATCATGGGCATGACTGTCGTTACAAGCCTCACCATATCCCCCCCTGTCAAAAGTACCATACAGCCTCCTAAGAAAACAGTTTGATGACAAAGTACAAACATTGTCTAAGGCCTACGGCTTAAAGGTGGAGATCATGTGGGAGTGTGAGTAGAAGCTGGCCAAACAGCATGATGGTGATGTTATTGAGTTCATGACTACATACATACCTACATACACCCGGAGCGGTTGAAGCCAAGAGAGAGTCTCTTTGGAGGTAGGACAAATGCTTACAAATTGTACCACAAAGCGTAAGATGATGAAAAGATTCACTATTTTGATTTTACAAGTCTTTATCCCTATTGTCAGGCTTGAAAAATCTACCCTATAGGTCACCTTCAGATCATTTTGAAAGATTTTGGACCGCTTGAGAATTATTTTGGGTTAGTCAAAGCCACTGTCTACCCCCCAAAGGGGCTGCTACACCCAGTGCTACCATACCGCAGTGGTGGGAAGTTAATGTTTCCTCTGTGTCGCACCTGTGTAGAATTGGAGGAGCAGCCTACACTTTGTGCGCATAGCAATGATGAAAGGGCTCTTTCAGGTTGTTGGGTCAGTCTTGAACTGTTGAAGGCTGTTGAGAAGGGTTATACAGTTGTTAAGATTGATGAGGTTTGGCACTTCCAGCAAACATCTGACTCTCTGTTTTCAGACTATGTGAAAAAATTCCTGCAATTTAAACAGGAGTCCAGTGGGTATCCAGCCCATGTGACGTCGGAGGTTGAGAAACAGGCCTATGTTGACAACTATTTTGAGAAGGAAGGGATTAGGCTGAATCCCGAAAAGATCTGTGTCAACCCCGCAGGTAGAACCATTAGCAAACTTCTTTGTATTACTTTATGGGGTCGCTTTTCTATGCGTGAGAACCTCCCCACAACTGAGATTTTGAAAGATCCAGAACAATTTGCAAAACACATATTTGGTAATGAATATGAAATGTCATTTTTCATTTGTCTCAGAGGATGTGGCGTTGGTGCAGTGGCGTTATCCTGAAGGTGTTGGGGGGGCAGACCTCCAACATAAATGTATTCATTGGTGCATTTACCACGGCTCACGCACGTCTTGAATTGTATAATGTCATAGATAGCTTAGGTGATAGTGTTGTACTGTGACACCGACAGTGTGATTTTTGTTTCAAAAGACGGTGAACCACCACTAGAACCGTATTTAGGGGATCTCACAGATAAGTTGGGTGTAGGGGATCATATTGTGGAGTTCTGTTCTGGCGGGCCGAAAACATATGGATACCGGACGGCCCTGGGGAAAACATGCATGAAAGCCAAGGGTATCACACTGAATGCCGAAATTCTAAACTCATCAGATTAGACACACTGATTGACCTGGTTGATCATCACGTGACCGATCTCAACAGCACGCACCACATCCTAGCACAGTCTGACAATATTGTGCGCAATAAGAGGCACCTCACTCTGAAGCATTTAACATCTACTTTATTTTTTAGAGTTGTGTACAACAAGCGTGTGTTATGTCCTGACTACTCAACACTACCATACGGATACTGATTGTCTGTGGGGTATGTTAAAATGGCTATCTTTAATACTGGTTTGACAGCTGTTAACAATTTTGATTTCAGACTACAGCACCCTTTTTCATGTATGATCAGTGGCCCGTCCAACTCGGGGAAAACATACTTTGTAAAAATGTTGATAATGTATGCTGACCATGTGATTTGTAATAAAATTAACAACATCATATATATATATATATATATATATAAAAAACTGCTGGCAGCCTCTTTATGACGAACTGTTGAAAATAAGAGCCATTCATTTCATAGAAGGCATACCCACAACGACTGTCTACCGCCCCTGAAAGGTTTGCTTCACCTGGTGAAGCCATAAAGGCTGCCCACTGCTCCTGGCTGCCCTGGAGGAACAGCCCACGAAGGGATAAATGCAGAGGACAAATTTCACTGCGACCATAGTGTGTGAACATAATAAACTGACTGTACAATGTCATGGATAAATTAGGTGATAGACTGTTGTACAGTGACACAGACAGTTTGATATTTGTTTCAAAAGACAGTGACTGGGAACCACCACTAGGGGGCTATTTAGGTGCTCTTACAGATGAGCTAGGTGACGATGACCACATTGTTGAATTTTGTTCAGGGGGGCCAAAAACATATGGTTACAGTACTGCCCTCGGTAAGACTTTTATGAAGGCTAAAGGTATTACTCTAAATGCTGAAAATTCTAAACTTATCAGGTTAGACACACTGATTGATCATTACGTGACAGACCGCAACAGCACACACACCACATTCTAGCACACACACCAACAACATTGTACGCATAAGAGACAACTCACTCTGAAAAACAAATCAGATGTAAAGTGTTTCAAAGTGGTGTACAACAAACGCGTGCTACTCCCCGACTACTCAACACTACCTTACGGATACTGATTGGGGGTATGTTAAAATGGATAATTTGAATACGAGTTAGCAACCTCTTAATGACGAACTGTTGAAGATAAGACATTAATTTCGTCCCTGACAGACGGACGGTTCACTTGGTCCCCAGGCGCTGAGAAGCTGCCCACTGCTCCTGGAGGATCCTGGAGGAGGGACGATCCGGGATGGGTTAAAGGCAGAAGACGAGTTCACGGCGACCTCAGGCCTGCGTGTGCATCCTGTTTCCCCTCCATATATAACACGTGTGTTGCAGTGAGTCGTTTGTGCAATAAAAACTGACAGCAGTCAGCCTTGTTTGTAAGATCATTTCATAGAAGGTATCCCTTAGGCTTTAGATGACGATGCATTATTACCAGTAACCAAAAACAATTAGTTGATTATTGATGATGTTATGAAAGATGCAAGCAGCAATGATCAAGTTGAAAAAGGTTTTACACAATTTGTACATCATCGCAACCACAGTGCCATATACCTGGTTCAGAATCTGTTTTTGTCAGGGTAAATTCAGTAGAACTATTAGTCTAAACACCAATTATCTGATACTATTCAAAAATCCTAGAGACAACAATCAGATATCTGTTTTGGCTAGACAAATGTACCCTGGAAATACAAAGTTTTTTATGGAATGCTTTAAAAATGCTACAGAGAAACACCATGGTAACCTACTGATTGATTATAAAACCAAAAGCCCAAAATCATTCAGTCTCAGAACAGACGTGCGTTCAGGGCATCCGGTTGTCAGACAAAGCGCCGAGACACAGCCATGTCTGGGAGGGTTCGTAGAAACTTGACACTTTTGAAAATCCTACTTAAGGCTAAACCGCTACAGAGAGGTCTCATTTTACAAACAGCATCAGATGAGTTAATCCTGACTGTGTGAAGTGGCATTGAACCCTCTCCGCGGCACTATACTAACAAACGCTCAATATAAAAAATTGGAATAGCAGAAGTCTGCAATCAAGTTTATAGCCGATAAGAAAATTGGTGTGCGCAAGAAAAGGCGTGCTATTAAATCGAAAAGGCCAGTCATATTCTACCACAACCGTTACATTTAGAAGAAATCCCTCCAAACTCTCTGGTTTTCTTCTTTTGGGCGCAAAAGTTAATTCAGAGTTCATAGTGAATCGTAATTACTACTAACTCTTCAACTTAATTCACTTGTTGTAATGAATTGAACACAGAATATTATCATAATTTGTGGAGAGAAATTGATATACTAGGTGCTGACTTGAGGCCTGACTCACCAGGTACGTAATACTGACTGTTAGTTTTTATGAAAGTAACCCTTTGTCTAAACAAAGACATTAAGAAAGCATACCATACAATGACATGTGAAATGACAAAGTAAAAGGATTACATGTATTTTTGAAAGCCATTCTGCCAAGTTTGGCAGTTACACAGTAATGGACTAGAGGACCAACACTTATCGATCTGCAACTGGTTCAGGTGAGTAACATAAAGTCCAATCTGTAAACTGAACTAAGTTATTGAAAATTTCCATAGCATATGGATGGAAACGCCCAATGCTGTTTGTCTTGATTCAACCCGAATTAGCTAAATGCACTAATGGAGTAGGCAGCGAACTCATTACGACTGGTGAAGAGAATCTGATCATTCAGAGCTGCCAACTTTAGAAAGTCTCAGTAGGTTAGTGCATTCAGCAGAAAGTGCTTTGCAATGTTGCTTCAACATGATGTTCTTGCAAATGTACAACACAGCACTAGCTAACAGAAGCTATAGATGTAATTTCAACTCAAATACTTCAAGACGTCTCTTTAAGTTTAGTTCAAGGACATTTCGATTGTGAAGAAAATACATGGCAAGCATCTGTAGAATCTAAATAACAGAGAAATGATACACATCAAGCCATATATCAAGTGCCTTGAAGTTGTCTTGAAACAAAGGAGGGCCCAAAAAGGAGGCCCAAAATTCCTCTTCTCTTGCAGAAAGATCCAACAATTACAGAATCATATAATCCACTACCTTCAAACAGAACCTGTTACAGGGCTGCAGAATAAACACACCTAAACAATGACATAAAAGATTATCCACAGGAGTCTGTCTGGAGGGTCAGTTTGGGAAATGCAAGGTGTGAACTACATTCATCTCATTAGGCTAAGAAAGTCCCCGTTCACATGTGGAAACTATGTTGGTCACTCTAGGTATGCTTTGTCCACACAGCACTTTTGTTCATTATCAAAGTCATGGAGCACATCAATAATTATCACAGACTGGTGATTTCCTTATTCTATAATCAGAGCAGGAAGATTTCATAAACGGCAATTTTGTAATGAATTCACGCCTTCAGACACAACACATTGAAGGCATGCCCTGTTTGGAATATGATTTGGAGCCAATGTGGGTGATTCAATACATACTGTATCTGTGCATGACTAAAATAGTTTACATTTTTAGGACTGTCCAAGAAATTGGTGAATATTTCACAGAACAAGGAATGAGAGAAATTGGAGTGGTTTTGCAGCATAAAAACCCCCACATGTACTGGACACACCTTGTCAATGTGACGACCACTTGTAAATATCAGCCCCATAATCAAGGAAGTTGAAAAACATTTCCACATTAGACTCCTCGAATTTGGGTAGAAGTCTCACGTTTTTAGCCACATTGAAATTGTCAGGGCCAACAGGGCCAGAAGGACCCAATTTCCCATCTTGAATTAGCTTTAAGCGTCTGAGCTTAAGCTCCAATTTTTCACGCTCTATCTCCATCTCCTGTCTTCCGAGCTCAGCGTCATACTCCATTTTACTCCTATCCAATCGGAGCGGTAGGAGCTTGTACGTTAAGCCAGCAGGAGGATCCGCATCAGCGGGCAACACATCCCTCTCCACAAGGGTAGACTCAAGAACAACTCATCAAATCTTTAGCCTTTTTATCAGCAGTAGTTAAAGTAATGTTATAGTGATCAGCAAGTAACAGTAACTGGACATTGAAGGCCTCCAACGAGGGAGTTAACAAAATCATCGAACACAGACATCGTTATAGTTACCAACTAAGACTAAATCTCATAAATAGGCGCTCCAATTAGGCAACACTATCCAATTAATAGGCTCACAAGTACCCAAACGCAACACACCAGATGGCCACCACGATAGCCCAATACCCCAGATCAGAAACAAAAGCCCAGCCTAGCCATACAACTCCCCCAGACCTACACCAAAACTAACCTAGTCTGTCTTCGGAGGTTACCGGGCTCGAGGCAACCTCACAGAAAACTGCAAAGCTACCCCCCACGGAGAACCTAGTCTCCCCCGGAGTAGTCTCCCCACCACCAGGATCTTACAGAAAACAATAAATGAGTGTCCGATGGAAGAGACTGAGACAGTTCAGCAGGGCACTCCTATCTGTCTGTGGAAGAAGTATGCGTAACAGGCCGGCTCTAGCGGTGAACAAGAACACCAAACTACTATGACAAACACCAGAGAGGATACTCGCAAGTCTACAAAATACAAACAGCAATTCAAGTTCAAATTCAATAACACGCCTCTCGCCCCCCACAAATAAGGACGAATGATCTCGGCTCAATTTCAAATTAGCGTAAACCAAGTTACTCATGTGTTGAGTTAATTAATTCAGCCGGCGTGGTGGCGAAAAACAGCGTAAGTTTGATTCATTGCCTAAACAAACACCTAACAATGTAACCCCAGCTAAGTTCCAGTTTAAGTTATCACGTGGAGTAAGAAAACCCATCCCCACACGATAAGGCCTCTCTTTCTCTCTCACACACACACACTCTAAGGCCTCACTCCTGCTCTAGTTTAATTTTGCTTATGAAGCTCTTTGAAAAACCAACAAAGACTGGCAAAAAGGCACATCATTATTGCAACATACAACTAGTTACGCCAGCACACACACTGAGTGTTGTAGATTCCTCCAGAAAACAAGGCCGCTTCAGAACAGCATATACTGAGAGTTATAGGTTTCTCCAGAAAACAAGGCCGCTCCAGAATACAAAAGCTTCACCGAGGATATAAATAAATCTCCAGACCCAAAAGCCCTCAGTATGTTAAAAGCAGCAATATGGAGTTCTGTTCCAAAACTAGTAAGCTAACTACCTAAAAGGCATGCAACAACCTTGCAAACACCATCAACAGCCCAGTTGACACTGATAGAAGCTTGTCAACACACTAACTGGTGTCTTGGCAGTATAGCTGGCAATGTCAAGTGTGTGAAAGCTTTTCTTCCATTTTTGCAGGGGGTTCGAGCCCGTTACACAGAACTACATAGGGCATATCTTGGATGGCTAGTGTGGAAGACACAGGTGTTTATCTGTCCTTCACATGACCATATGCTATCAAAATGAATTTGAGGATGGTACCAAAACTAGTTGCCTATAAAACCTTACCTCAAAAAGTGTCAATTTGTTGCATAGTGTTACCTTAAACAGAAACATGTGATCAAATTTATCAAAAGCTTTTTTCTGATCTAAAGAAACCAAATCCAAGGTTAAGACCATACACTTGAGCCAGGTCCAATAAGTCACAAATCAAAAATACATTTATAACAAATTAGCTTCTTTATAGTAAGTCAAAGCGACTTCGGAGACGAGGCTACTTGGGAAACGCTGTCCTCTGGCTGAATATCATCTGGTGCTTCGTCACCATCACTCATCCATGCGTACGTGTGTTCAATAAACGCCTTCAAATTAATTAACTTTGGCTCATACCAGTCCGTATGGTCAGCTTCTCGCTCATCTTCGCTTACTATCAAATTCTGAACTGAAACTTGCAATTCCATAAATTTTTCCAAATAATGATTAAACGTTTCCATGTGCTTACTAACTACGTCTTTCGATTCTCCTGCTTGTATACAAGTCTCAATTTCATTACGTTTTCTTGTTAGAAAGCTGAGTTTGCCTCTGGGTGTTCTAAGTAACTTAAAGTTCACGTTCCTCTTCAATGGCTTTTTCATCGTCCTCCTTTTTAAACTCAATTCAATTTCCAGCAATTCAAAAACTAAAAATTCAATTCACTTCAATGTCCAATTCAAAAACTTAATTTTTCCAACTTATATATCTACATTGTTTCCTCAAATCAGTGATTCAAAGTCCAGCCCGACACGTCGGTCTAGTCACAAACAATTCACCGCGTTACTCACAAGCTTTCGCGAAGTATCCAAGTTCATTCCACATCCAAATCCGGTCGATCTTCGTCCTAAATTCCAAGTAGTTCTCTAGTAATCCATGAGGTTTTTTGACTTAAATGTGGCGTTCTTTCTATGATTTCTAATTTTCCATCTCCAAGTTCCAGTCAAGGCCGTGGGTCTGGTCAGCAGGTAGTGGATTACGCACTCTCCATACTCCAAAAGTTGAAAGAACAATCTATTAATTTAGGCTCCAAAAAGGTGAACATAAACGAGTAGTAAATTCAAAAAATAAAGCAAAGTTAACAACAGTAAACTAAAAAAAGGCTAAACTAGTATCGCAAAGTGGTCAAAAACCCGTATCTTTTACACGCCTCTAGACCCAACATTTGGCTATCCAGTCATCTCCTCATGAGCTGTCCAGGTGACGCCACTAATAATCCGTCCAGGTGAAATCTACTGACGAGCCGTCCAGGTGACAATAATTAATGGGCGGTTCAGGTGACAAATTAACAATCCTAAAGTTCAATTAAATGGTAGTCCAATATGCAGCTAAAGAAACAATATGCAAATATAGAAACAATATAATCATATAACACAGTCAAAGTAACCCAGGGCCAATGCAAATTTATATCTGGACAGAAATGTGCACAACGGCTACAACAATCTGTTTGAGACACTGTAGAGATGTAATTACAACTGAACTACTTCAAGACGTCTCTCAAGTTTAGTTCAAGGACATTTCGACTGTGAAGAAAATACATGGCAAGCATCTAAAGAATCTAAATAACAGAGAAATGATACACATCAAGCCATATATCAAGTGCCTTGAAGTTGTCTTGAAACAAAGGAGGGCCCAAAAAGAAGGCCTTTACATATATATATATATATATATATATACAGCCCAGCCAAACAACAAACAAAAGGATTGTTCTCACCCAAAATTCCTCTTCTCTTGCAGAAAGATCCAACAATTACAGCATCATATAATCCACTACCTTCAAACAGGCAAGTAAGAGTGGTCGATAATCCCACAAACTGGCAACAGGCTCCACACAGAAATGAAATCCTCCAGTTCCTTTGTCTAGCACACATCAATGGCTTCTCCACATGCCAAGTAACTATCACAGGTGTCCCACACATGCACTTCCTGTCTCTTCTTCTTCTTCTTCTTTCGCTTTAATGGCAGGTTACACGTAGTGGTGCATGCTGCCACCTACAGATCACTGTAAACATTGCAGTTTTGGGCATCTCAGTAACACAAAACAAAGAAAAGAAATAACAATAATAATACCAAAAGGGATATTCATATTCTCTTGTATAGCCCTGCTATTTTGAGGAACTTGACCAGTTCCCCTGGCCTTATTCCCTCCCCCAGAACCTCAGCCAGACCGAATCCCGAGCATCCAGCTCCCTGCAGTTGTTCCCTCCAATGCTCCCTGTGACCCTGGTAGGTGGGACAGACGAGCAATACATGCTCCACAGTTTCCTCTTGGCCTGGACACCACATGCAATTTCCTGTGTCTGTCCCACCTACCCTGTATTGGGTGCTATTCAGCCGGGTATGGCCAATCCTCAGCCTGGCGACCACTATTTCATCCTTCCTGCAACCTCTAACTCTGGCTTCTCTCCCAACCTCTCTGTGTATTGCATACATATGCCTGCCTTTAGGACTTGTATTCCACTGGATCTGCCACTGCTTTGTCAGAGCCCTCCTTATAAAAACTTTTACCTCCCCCCTCCCAAGCTTAGTGTTGACCTGTGGCTCTGGATTTTCTAGCGCCTTCTTGGCTAGGCCATCCGCCTTCTCATTGCCCCATATCCCCACATGGGCTGGGATCCACAGGAAAGTCACAGAGGCCCCTCTCTGCTCCAGCCTATATAGGCATAGGTAGACTTCATTCAGTAAATCCATTCTACAGGATCTAAATGACTGTATACTGCCCAACACTGCTGCAGAGTCAGAGCAAATAAGCCCCTCCTCTTGCCCAGTCTCCTCAACCCACTCTAGTGCTTTAATGATGGCAATTAGCTCTGTGGTGTACACAGACACCTCATCTGTCAGCCTCCAGGAGGCACAGACACCCATCCCCTTCACAACCATGGCAGCTGCAGTTTTCCCAGATTCTGGGTCCTTTGATCCATCAGTATATATCTGGACAGGTCTAGCATATGTACACCCAATGTGGTCTAGTGCGTACCCAGCCACGTACTGCTTCTCCTGTTCTTCCTGGGCATATTTCAATATGCTCATGTCCACTATAGGCATGGGGAACAACCATGGTGGCACTGGTGACATGGCTACTGTCGGACTAACCATTCCCTCTTTCAACCCCGCTTCCTGTACCCATTCCCTCACCCTCCACCCAAACCCCTTGCCTTTTTTGGCCTCGTACTCCCAGCATGGCTCTATCACTCTTTTTGCAGGATTCCCTCGATTGTGGCCTTCCAGGTTTGACCAGTAGGCTAGGGACAGCTTTTTCCTTCTGATTGCTAAAGGCATTTCCCCCAGCTCAACATGTAAACTCACTATTGGGGAGGATTGAAGTGCTCCACAACAAAGCCTCAGCGCTCGTGACTGTATTCTCTCCAGCTTCATGAGTCGAGAATCAGACGCAGATCCATAGACAAAGCTACCATAATCTATTGCTGAACGCAGGAGGGCATAATATAGTGTCATTAAGGAGGATCGGCTTGCCCCCCATTCCATCCCTGTCAGACATCGCATAACATTTAATACTCTCTTGCACTTTGTCTCCAATTTGTCAATATGTGCTTTCCATGTGAGCCTTCTGTCAAACCAAAGCCCTAGATACCTGGCAACCTCAACTCGTTCAAGTGGTTCCCCATACATGTACAGTTTAACATTATCAGCAACTGTCCTTTTTGTGAAGAATTCACAGTAAGTTTTTGCCACTGAGAATCTGAATCCCCAGTCACCAGCCCATCCTACAACTGCCTCAATTGCTTGTTGGATCTTACTGACTATAAAATTAATGTTCCTTCCCCTCCTCCACAATGCCCCATCATCTGCATATAGTGAGACCTCTATGTCTGGGCTTACCCTCCTAAACACCTCATTTACCATGATGTTGAACAACACAGGGCTGATAACACTGCCCTGGGGCGTGCCATTCTGCACCTCAGTCACTGTAGACACGTCTGCCCCCACCCTCACCTGAATTGTACGCCCAAATAGGAAGCTCAGTATCCAGTTAAATAGCCTCCCTCCCACCCCAAGCTTTTTAAGCTGTATCATGAGGCCCTCCTTCCACAACATGTCATAGGCCTTCTCGATGTCAAAAAAGACAGCCACTAGAACCTCTTTCATTGCTAAGGCTTTTCTAATGTCAGTCTCAAGCCTAATCATAGCATCCAGCGTAGACCTCCCCTTCCTAAACCCACTTTGGTATCCTGCAAATAGACCCTTGCTTTCCATAAAGTATGTTAACCTGTTAACCAGTATTCTCTCCATCAGTTTGCACATGTTAGAAGTAAGAGCAATAGGCCTGTAGCTAGCTGCCTTTGAAGGGTCTTTCCCTGGCTTGGCTATTGGGATGACAAGTGAATGCTTCCACACATCTGGCACCTTTCCTTCTGACCATATTCTATTAAATACTTCCACCACCTTTTTAAGCACCTCATCAGATACATGCTTCAACATTATGTAGCACACTTCATCTTGACCTGGCGCAGTATTGGAGGTATTGATGAGGGCACATTTAAGCTCAAATAATGTGATATCCCTATCCATAATGCTGTTGCAATCTGTTTGCCTTTCACATACATTTCCCCACTCTCTCAGGGTTGCTTGTCTCCGCTCCACCAACGGTTCTTCCAGGTTATCTGTGCTATGAGCTTTGGCAAATGCAGTCTTCAATAGCTCTGCCTTATCTTTTGCTGAGCTTGCCACACTATTTCCCTCAACCAAAACAGGAATAGATCTCCCTCTAAATACCCCCATCATCTTTTTAACCATACCCCACACCTGTTCTATCTGGACATATGTTCCAAGTTGACTGCAGTATTCCCTCCAACATTTCCTTTTTGCATCTTTAATAACTTTCCTAGCCTTGGCCCTTGCCTTCTGATATTCCACCACTTTCTCAGGGGTGAGCGTAATTCGCAACACCCTAAATGCTTTATTGCGTGTTTGGATTGCTTCAGTACACTCCTTGGTCCACCATGGTACTATCTTCCTCCTACCTCTCCCTTGGGATCTGGGTACTGCAGCTGCAGTTGCAGTCAAAAACACATCAGATAGGCTTCTTGCCATGTCATTGACCTCTCCTGTGATCTGTACCTGGCCCACCCTGGTTTCACAAACTTCATTAAACAATTCCCAGTCTGCCTCTTTCCAATGCCCACTTCCCCGGACACCAATTCACCTCTCTGTTTACTTCTACAGCTATTTTGCAAATTAAAGGGAAGTGATCACTTCCTATAGTGGAATGCTCCAGTATATCCCACTCACTTAACCCGGCTAATGTACTGGATACACATGTGAGATCCAGAGCTGATAGTGCTCCAGTTCTAACATTCACTCTGGTGCCTCGCCCATCATTTAGGCATACAAGTGTCTCATTGTCCATGAACTCCTCTAAAACTTCACCATTCCTATTTGTGACATCACAACCCCACAGAGAGTTATGTGCGTTGAAATCCCCACACCACACAACCCTTTTACCCTCTCTCTGCACCACTCTTTCCAGATACTCCACTGTTAGGTCATTACAGGGATTGTAAAAATTAACTATTATGACACTATCCCCTCTTGTCCACCACATTTCCACCGCCACACACTCACTATCACCCACTATTAATTCCCTGTATGGTAGACCCTCTTTCACAAAGGTGCAACATCCACCCCCATGCCCTTCCCTCCTATCTTTCCGTACTGACGTGTAACCCGGGACTACAAACTGTAAGTGAGGGACTAACCATGTCTCTTGTATACATAAAACGTCAGGTAAAACAGGTAGATCATATACAAATTTCTTAAATTCCTGCCCATTCGCCACTAGGCTTCTAGCATTCCACTGTAATATGGTTAATGGGGTTCCTGTCATCCTTCAGGCTGTGATGATTCAACATTTCCCTCTGATAGCTTTTTCATCACCTCTTCCACAGGCACACTAGCCATGTCCAAATGTGTCTTTGCAGCTTGCATTATTATCCTGATGCGATCTGTACGTGTAGTTGCTTGGGCAGAGCAGTTAATAACCTTAATTATAAAAGCTAGAAAATCTGTCTTAGCCACCTGCATTGTATCCACTCGTACTGGGGAGTCGCCCCTGCCTTGTACTTCACCCTGCATTGATGCCTCTTTCTGATTTACCCTCTGATTGGTTGCAGGCTCTTTTGCTTTAACCTGTTTGACAGCCTCTGCATATGACACCTGGTTAACTGCCCTATATTTTTGTACCTCCTGTTCCTCCTGCTGTTTAACACAACCCTGAAATGCTGCGCTATGTGCCCCACCACAATTGCAGCATCTGGGCTGCACTCCCTCCCCACAGTGTCCATAGTCGTGATCTCCTCCGCATCTACAACATCTCCTTGCCCCTCTGCAGACTGCTGCGACATGCCCCAGCCTTTGGCATTTAAAGCACCTGAGCGGTGCCGGCACATATGGCCTGACTGGGTAGCAAACATATCCAATCATCACACGTTTAGGAAGCTGCAGTTCACTGAACTGCAGCAAGATCGTTGTGCTTGGAACCTTTTTACCCTCCTTGGTAGTGTGAAATCGTGTTGCCTTCACTAGTGTCCCTCCCTCCATACAGGTTTTCATTACCTCTTCAGAAATATTCATAGGGACACCAGTAATGACTCCTTTTGTTCCATCTCTTACTCCCACCTCCACACATTCCACATCCTCCTTCCCTAGCTTACTCAAACTTAAAGCCTTCTGTTTTTGCTGGCTAGACTTGCAAAACACTATGATCCTATTGTTGCTTATATACCTTGCTGATACCACCTCTCCAACAGCTTCTTTTATCAGCTTGGTTAGACGCATTGGATTGGAAATGTCATGTTTAGATATATCCTCATTGAATTTCATCAAAACTTTAAACTCGTCCTCCTCCATTCTTCTACCTTTACTAGCTAAGCTTTCGTCGCCATTATCACCACCACCACCACTTCCCTTTCTCTTTTTCGCCCCTCCGCGCCCAGCACCCTGAGATTCGACATCCATATCACTTTCACTATTCCTTATAGAGCCTGGCATATTACCGCCAAATGAAAGAAAAATAAAGCAAAAGTGCCGGCCAGCCGACGGCCGTCGGACCGACACCCTCGCTCTACCAAAACAAACAAAAAGCTTCCAAAGCAAACGAAAAACACTCACTGATACAAACTCCTGCGAAAAAAAAACTTCGTGTCCACGATAGCGTCTACCTCCCGCCGGCAGCATGATCCACTTCCTGTCTCCTTCCACAGGTGTGCTTTTTATTAGACAAATTAAAAGTCCCCCTTCCTGTCACAACATCAGTAAAAGTCCTGACAGCAAATTATACACAGAAAAACAAATAAAGCATACAATGTCACCATTTACCCGTAACTATAAAGAATGAGTGGATTCCATTTAGGACTTTATTTAGACCCCCTCACTTCTACCTTAACAGTTTAAAGTAACCTTTATTACTTCACTGGGGTATATGTGTGAGTGTGTGTGTACTGTATTGTTGGCAGCACCACAAATTGTCTTTGATATATCAATACAATAAGACTGATTTGTATGAATTATGACACCCATGTGTTTATGAAGCCTGTTAGACAAAACCTAGCCCAGCTCTCCATTTGGACAGTAGACATAAGTCACCCTTCTTGGCATGGCTAAGAAAGTGCTTCCCTTTCCAGCATAACCAGACATTACCCCTCCATTCACGGATCCACTGCATTTCATTTTATGCGTCTGTATGTGTTTCTTGCAACAAAACCACATCGGCTTTTTTACCTGTAGATAGTTAAGTAACGCATTACGCTTTGCTACATTAATACAACCGTTCATTTTTAAAGACGCAACGTTAAAAGATGGTATATAGACTGTGGTAAGTGAAAGCCACCGCACGAGCCACGCACAAAACATAGAACATACTATCTTAGCCTGGGAGATCGTAATTTCAACCTCTTTTTAACAGCGACCATGCATTTCTTGAGCCTATATCGTTCTGACAAATCAAGCTCCACAAACCTCCTGACTCCTGGCCAGCCAGGCTGGACACAGAAACATCAGGTTTATCGCCACCACTACCCCCCTCAGCCTCCTTGCCGCGAGGGCAGTCCTGTTTAACCTGGCCTGGTTAAGCGTATTCTGTATGTCAACAGCACAATGTAACCTTAGAAAAGAAAATGAGGAAACCAAGTTTTACTACGGAGTAGTATAGCATAGTAGTATAGTTTACAAATGCCGTTTGAATGTTGTCTAAGTGATATTCGCGGTAACGGTGCGCATTTAACTTGTATGTAGCCAAACCTGCTTTTTTAATAAACAGATTGTAAGGTCTGTGTTCTGTCTGTGTGTAATTTCTGAGTTTGTCTCCCTTGTGTTGTCACATGTTTGTTCCCTTGTCTTGTCCTCGTGCTTCCTTGTTCCCGCCATGTGCTTTCCTGTGTTTGTTTGTCTATGCCTGTTCCCAATCTCCCGGGTTGTTTGTATTATTGGTTTCACCTGTGTCCTGTTAATTCCCCTTGTTTAGTCCACCTGTGTCTTTGTCTGCCCCGCCTTGATTGTTCTCACCTGTCCCTTGTTATCTGTTGCCTGTGTGTATATATAGTCCTTGTTTTCTTGTTTCTCTTTGCGTCTTCGTAAATTGTTGTTATATGGTATGTTCCTTGTTTTTGCCACGGTCCCTTGTGTTGCTAGCGTTTAGCGCTTCCTCCTTGTTAAAGTGATTACTCGTGCTTCTGACCTCTGCCTGCCCTACAACTATTCTCCTGCCTATTCCCTGTTTGCAATTGTTGGACTGCCTACCTGTGTATCGAACCCGGCTAGTAAAACGTTTCACCCTTTAAATCTACCCCTGTGCTGAGTTGTGCTATTGAGTCCTGCACAACACCCACCATTCGTAACACAGATGTTACTCACACTTCACCCTGAAACTTCACTTAAAGTGCCACGAAAATATTTCGGTCAGAGGCTTGTGTTTTATCCACACACGATCATCCGAGTTATCACAGTCCCCCCTTTCCATTACGCTAGTAGGCAAGCAATACTAGCATAACAGGTTAGCTAACCAACTTTAACCTTAGCTGTCTTAGAGACGTTAACAGCGTTGGACTTATCTGTAAATGCTTCATTACATTTTACGTGGAGTCCTGGGATAACGACAGTATTTTGGTGGTAAAGCGTTACACTAACATTTATTATCTGATAAACTCACACTGTCAAGATCCATTTTGAGCCTGTGGTCTTTGGGCCTCTCCTCCTCTCTCTGCTTCTCAGCATTTCTCACACACACACACACACACGGTCAGCCTGTGGTCTTTGGGCCTCTCTTCCTCTCTCTGCTCCTCAGCATCTCTCCAGTGCTGTCCGCCCCGGTTAGGATCAGCAGCCTGCTCGCGTGCCAAACCTGCACACACCAGCCCCGCTGCCAAAGAGTACACACACACACACACACACACACTCACACACCCACACACACTCTCACACACACACACACACACACACACTCAGGCTGTCAGACTGCTTACGGGCCTCAGAACACACGAGGGCAAAGCTACTTTGAACAACACAGAGAATCAGAGAAATGCACAGTACACAACGGTGCTGCTCATCTTAACTTAACTTTCTTGTTTCGACTTAACCACCAAGCGACCGTGCTTCTTGGACGTCAACCAAGACAGCTAAAGTTACTCTCTGAACGAACATCGCTGAAAAATATAATTGCTTCTGAGAGAGTGAAACAGGGAAAGAGAAAGAAAGACAGAGAGAAGTGTGGAGAGGAACGAAGAGTGAGAAAGAGAGAGGGAGTGACTGAGAGATGGAGAGTGTGACGGGGCACCTGTGTGACCCGCCACTGCAGCCTATAGGCTGCTGCCTTTACCGGACTGGGTGCAGGTGTTTTGTGTGTGTTTTGCGTGTTTGTGGTTCATGTCCGTTTACAGTTAGAGATGCATTTATATGTATATTTTTCTGTTTACAATCACCACACCATTCAATGTCTTGTCTCTCAAATGTTCCGTTTATTTAGGTTAAAATCTCACGTCATTGTTATATTTCATACTGTTGTCTAGTGTTTCGTCTTACGTGCGTTGGTTTGTTTATAGAATGTTTCGCATATGAGCGCGTGTTTTAACATCCGGGGTAACCTGCAATGTTGTTAATGTATTTAGGCTGATTTATTATGTGTCGGTTATGCCTTCACCAAGCCATTGTTGCTACATATGGCTTAGGCCATTTCCCCAGCTATGTGGGACATTGTTTGTTTTGAGTATGGCTGCTGTGAGCCACAGGTGTTGGTGCCTGAGCTGACGACACACCTGCCGTTTATATTGGTTTGAGCCAATTGGAGGTTTGTGTCTAGGCTACTTGAACTCGCCTTTTCTTTTGTTTGGGAGAGTTGTCGTGTTAATAAGGCGTAAGTCTTACGAGCTCTCACATCAGACCAGTTAATGTGGTCTTTTATGTCTAGTCGACTATTGCTAATTACTTATTTGGCAGTGGCTATGATGCCCATGTTTTTGTCTTTTATAAAAGTTTAATTTATATTTATTTATTATTGTCATTGATTTTATTTGCCTCATGGGCCTTATTTAAGGAAATAAAAACCTCATCATCTTAACCATCTATAACCTCCTGAGTCCTTCTTCGAGTTTTACATCTTGCTCAAGACGCAAAGCTATCTCAACTTACATTTACATTTAGTCATTTAGCAGACGCTTTTGTCCAAAGCGACGTACAAGGGAGAGAATATTCAAGCTACGAGCAATAGAACCTGGTGTAACAATAAATAAATACTACTTTACATTAGAAATATAACAAAATGAAATAAAAAGAAAGAAAGAGTGCAGAAGTGTAACTGCTGTAATTGCAAGTTACGCACTAGTCGAAGTGCCAGTTAGGACGGGAAGTGCTCTCTGAAGAGTTGGGTCTTCAAAAGCTTCTTAAAGGTAGAGAGGGACGCCCCTGCTCTGGTAGTGCTGGGCAGCTCATTCCACCAACGTGGAACTACAAATGAGAATAGTCTGGACTGCCGTGCTTGCACAGACGGCAGTGCCAAACGACGCTCACTAGAAGAGCGCAGCATCCTGGGTGTAACATTTGCCCTTACAAGAGCATTTAGGTAGGTGGGAGCAGAACCATCAAGCACTCTGTAGGCAAGCATAAGTGACTTGAACTTAATGCGAGCAGCTACAGGCAGCCAGTGGAGGTCAATGAGTAGCGGGGTGACGTGTGCCCTCTTCGGTTGGTTGAACACCAGACGCGCCGCC